>NC_041396.2:218229177-218529177 GCF_900747795.2 Erpetoichthys calabaricus | reverse complement strand
GTTCAGAGGACTTAGGCTCAAATCGGTAGGGTTTGAATTCCAGCTATGTACGTATGAGCGTAGTTTGCACATTCTCACAATGTCAACTGAATTTTCCTCCCAACACTCTGATTTCCATCCCACATTGCTGAGATGAGTTAATACTGTCCATACAATTTAAGGTCATGGAAGACTGTAGCCTATCCCAGCAGCATCAAGGTTGAGGCTGGAGCAAATCCTGCATGGGGTATGAGGGAGAATGTTGACTCTACGTTAGCCCAGTGGGTTGAGTGCAAGTGCGGCAGTGATAGACTGACTCCTACCACTTACCCGATGAGGCTTTGGCTCACCTTATCTGCATTTGAGTTTCTGTGAGTAGATTATCAGATACATCACTACGTAATTATAAAAAGTAATAATTTGAAACGCTTAATAGCATTTGTTAAAATAATCATTGCAGCAAATGTTAGTGATCTGATAGCAATCATCTGCCCATTTTCTGATCTACTTTTTCTATTACATTGTTGTTTTGACCAAAACCATATAAAGGCAAAGCAGGAACCAGCCCTGGACGGGGCACTAAGGTCTACACACATGTATGCAACATCCCAGTTTAGAATTCTTTGTGAACTGGGAGAAAACCAGAGAAACAGAACATAATTCAGGTGGGCACAAAGAAAACATGCAAAACCCCCAAAGACAGTACTTCGCCTAGGGATTAAATGTTTTCTTTATGATTGTAAAATCTTCCTCTGAGAAATGAACTTAGGTTTATAGAGCTGTGAGGTAGCTACATGTCACTGCTCCATGTGCAAACCAGCTCTTTAGGGTAAAATAAAATAAAAAAATAGATAAGCTTAGACCTCTAAAGAATGGTTCGACAGTAGGGGGTTCATTTGGGGACATACTGGAGACTCTAATTTATTACAGTGAAATCGTGTCCTGTAATGAATGTGTTACTGCAAAGGTGCAGTCCAGCCTTGTGCTCACTGTTGTGATTTAAGGTTCCAATTTCTTCATATGGACTTTAAAAGTTGATGGATGAGCCTAATTTAAAAACTCTCTGCTCCTTTTATGGCTATTGTTCAATTTATATATTTTGGTAAAGAAATTTGATATCACTTAACCTGATAAATAAATTAGAACAGCAGGCAGACAGACCGAATTATTACTGAGGATGGTCACTGTCTACACTGACATCAGGCCTCTGTGCTGTACTTTTCAAGACATGAAAGAGTTATCAGAATGAAGGCCCTATAAAGTGTGGTGTAATGGCTAAGACACTAAACACTGTACCTCCAAATCACTGCATGACACTAAGCAAGTCATGTAACCCATCTGTGCCCCAACTGTAAAACAAAATGCAGATATACAATTACACTGTATCCTGCTCTTATAAATTACCTTTAGCATTGGCCAAAATTACAAATGATAATACAAATTATAAAAAAAGTCATCAAATAGGAGTAAACACATTAAGAGGACAATGTGCTTTCAAAGACAGAAGTCATGCTGAGCTCAGAGAAGTAGAGTAGGACTGTGGAGCTTAGGCATGACTGAACAATGCAGTGAAATAAAATTTTTTGTCCAAAGCTCATTTCACTTTTTTTTTTTTTTGTGATATTTGGTAAGGTCCATATTAGATCAGATTTGATTTATGCTTTCCAATTAAATGTAATTATAAATCAGCAAATTGATTACAAATGTGAATATTATTAAACAGTTTTTTTCAAAGAGTGTATTTTTGAAAAGATGAAATGAAAATGGATATATTAATAAATAATAAATAATATATAAAGTGACAAACACCAGATATGCACAGGACACTGCCTCCCCCGAGTGCTAGATGGGGACCCCCTGGGTTGTAGCGGCACCTCGGATTTCCGCACGGCTCCACTGGAGTTGTGGTTTGGCACAGCCTTGTTGGGTTCTGTGGGAGCCAGCAGAGGGAGCTGGAGATCTCTACATTGGGCTTTCACCACACCTAGGAGTGATTCCGGACCCAGCTAACAAGCCACCTGGAGCACTCCCAGGAACAGAATAAAAGGAGCCAGCTCCCATTATTCCGGGAGCCACAGTTGGGAGGGAGAGGACAACGCTTGCCAGAGGAGGAGTGGAGGTGACTGAGATAGGAAGAGAGAGGGAATGAAGAAGGAGAAGAAAGAAGTGTGCTAGTTGTGCTGTAGTGTACTGTGCTGCTAAGGGGAATGAGAGAAAAGCGTTCCCTTTGTAAATAAACGTCTGTTGTGTGCTGAAACTTGTGCCTGATGTCTGCTTGTGTCGGATTTGGGCAGCTGGAGTGCCCCCATCTGGTGACACTATATCATTGTCAAAGATAGGTAACAGAATAATTTTAAAATATTTGGTATCATCTGCCTTATGTGTGTGTACCCTCAGTGCCTCTCCACAGTTGCATGTGTGAACATCTTTTAACTGGCACTCCATCTCAAGTGCATTCAAATAAAACCCGCTTCTCAGATTCTCATTATTTTCAGGGCACCGTTCTCACCTTCTGTTCAGTTTTATAATTTCCATCTTTAAAGACAACTACTCTCTCAGCATGCCTCATATGCCTTCTTGTGTGTCTTTCACACTTCTTTTTTGTCGTTTCACCAAAGCCAAACTGACCAATCAGATTGCTCAGAAGGACTGCACACACAGACCTTAATGTTTTATTACATAGTAGAAATTAATTTATTCATTCATTTACTAAAAATGCCAATCCAGAGTAGGGACACAAGGAGAAATAACAAAATGTAGTTTTACAAATAATAAATGATGACATACGGTATACTGTATATGCCCATCCATTAATTACACTTTACCTTCTTGCTGATAAATACAAAGCTCAGCTTAAACCAGAGGGTGGATGAAGGACCACTAGCTGCTTGGCCAGCTTGCCTTGGCTAGAATGTCTGAGTTATTATAGTCTGCTGGCTTGTAAATTTGAAGGTTGTGCACCTAGCCATTAATAAACTGTTCATGTACTTAGTGAAATCTAACTTTTAAACTTGCACAAAATGATTGCACTTAATCCACTGGACCAACATTGTGTATCAACCTCAATTTGTTTAAATTGAGCCACTTTGGATTTTACTTTTGTCCTGGTGTGATCTCTTCACAATCTCTCTTCATTTGTTCACTTTTGTTTCAGTAAAAACATTGAGGTTTCTGACTATATGTCACTACTGCTTGTATTGCTCATTGTAAACAGACCAGTACAATCCTCTAAACACACCACACAATGCAATGCGGTATGGCACACTGGTCATTCCCTAAAACAGGGTGTGGCCATTTGAAAGTGTCATTCATAACCAGCGCAGAAGAGCAATGGGAATAGTGCCACATATTTGTCCAAAACATTCAGTATTTTAACTCCAAATGTGCCTCTTGTTTGCTATTTTTTGCTGAATATATTCAGTGGCTAAAAATCTGGTGCATTCCTTGTGTAAAGCCAAAAAGAATTTTCTATGTTGACCCTAAGAATTAGGGCATAGGGAGGGAATTCATACCCCTTACTTGCATTAGAATGGTAAACAGGCAAGTGTCTCTTACCAAAAAAAGCAATAATGACAATTGTAGTGAAAAGGAGTTGTGATGGGAAAATCTCTTGACCCAGGTTCAACTTACATAAAAAGATTCTTCAGACTTACTATATGTAATGTGGAGCATGGCCTGGACACAGACAGGCAGACATCGTTGTAAGTCACCACACATGCTTTATTTACAAATACTATTTACAGTGAAGCATACACAACCCCAATACTTCCTCAAAGTCCAAGCCTCTATACACAATGATGCCTCTCTCTTCAGGCCGCCTCCTTCCCTCTCCTCCCAAGCTCTGTCCTTCTCCACTCCCGACTCAAGCCAACGAATGGTGGGAGGCGGCCCATTTTATAATCACCCAGACGTGCCCCAGGTGCCTCCCGATTAACCTCCGCTGGCACTCCCCAGTGTGGCGGAAGTACCGGCCACACACCCGGAAATGTCTTCCCCCCAGCACTTCTGGGTGTGGCGGAAGTGCTGAGGACCAGGGCTCTCCAGGCATTGGGGCGCCCCCTGGCAGTGACCACAGGCCCCTATAGGGTTGAGCTTCCAAGCTCAGTTCCTGTGGTCCCCAAAGCCACCAGGGCGGTGGTCTGGAGGAGGCGTAATCCCTCCTCCGGTCCTTCCGGGCATCCCGGCTGGGTGCCACCCCCCAGCTGCTTGCCACCGTACGTATAAGAAATTTAATTAACAAAGATTCCTTTGGAGCATAACAGTATAAGCAGGTTTCTCTCGTATTACTAATCAGGTTATGCTGACACTTATTTTGTAGACAAAGGCTTTATATAGTATGAATATACAAGAGAATATATTTGATAACATGTTGAAACTATTACAAACAGGTCCATATATGGGACATCAGATTATCCTGTATTCGGTTACATAGAAAGATACCTGATACTTCATGCTGAAGGTGAGGAGCTAGCTTGGGGATGCATACTAAAAATTACCTCATCATACTGTGAATAGGTAGACAAAAGGCAATATAACTTAAAAGCTTAATAGACAAAAATTGTTATATAAAGAATTTCCTCTACAGTTGAAAGTGTCTGTGTTCTTCATCTGAATGATCATAATGATTAACAAAATGGATTAAATAAATACAGATGTCAGGATTATTATTATTACTATAATATATTAGACTGAGACCTTTATCCAAGGGGTATTACAAGATGGGATAACAACTGTTAACAAGTACTTTTTACAGTTGGAGCACAAGCAGGTTAAGTGACTTACTCAGAGTCACGCTGTGAATTGACACCCTTGGGGTTTAAAGTCCAGGGTCTTATCCACTACACTCACCTAGATGAATGTGAATATTCTGCCTTGTGGTTCTGGCCATTTCCCTTCTCTTTAGCACAGAATAGCCTAAAATATGTAGGAAGCCAAAATTCTGAATGACACACGGCTTATTAATGCTGAAACTTTTCACTAACAAAGTTTCTGAAATGAATTCCAAGAAAGCATCTGTTTGTGCTGTTGTGTTCAATATGAAGAGTTTATTCAGAAATGACTCATTCCGAATTTGCCATGGTTTCAATGAACTGTGAAAACTTCTAATTCCCTTTAGCATTTCATTAATAAAAGTGAAAATCAGTTTTAATTTATCTTCATGACCTTGCCGCTCACCACAAAGCTTTGAAATGATACCCTTGGGAGTACCCGTCTACACTTATTACCTTATCTAAACAACCGAGTCTCTGCAGTCAGAATTGTACAATATGCAGCATATCCCAGGTTCACATTTGGCCACTTCCACTGAGTGTTCACTCTTTGAAAAACCCTCCCTATATGCCTGCTTGATTCTGAACAGTCTGCCTTTCAAACAAAAGGAGAACATTAAATATAAAGAAAATTAGCACTCAGCATATTGACTCCTCATTAGAGGCAAAACAACTGAAAGATTTTGTATCTGACTTCATTTTTCAGCATCAAAATTATCTTTGTAGACAGAAGGTGGTGTTGTGAGCAGGTCCTTAACCCTAATAAACCAGAAATAATAAACAAAAGGACTTACTATAACAAAAAAACACCACAGAAGGGTACAGATATTGAAAGACTTACATGAACAACAAACCACTCTAGACATGACACAAGGCCCAAACTCTGACCATCAGGTAGGGAGGCTGATGCACTTTCCTAACTGTTCTCAAATTTATAAAGCACTACAGAAGGTGGTGAAGGTGGCACAGAACAGTACAGGGACCCAGGTGTAAATCACTCACTGCCTCAAAAAGAGAAACAAGATAGTTTAAGACCACAGCCACTTTTCCTACTCCTTCTTTCTGGCAAACAGTACATGGCCAATGGCACTCACATCAGTAGACTCAGGGACAGTTTCAAGTTTCAACCCATAAATTGTAAGGATATTGAACATTCAAACGTAAGAACAAATACTGTAACATAACAAACAGTCTGAGTGTATATGTATATATTTGTATATGTAAATGCTGTATATATAACGTCTACACATGGAAGTATGTCTGTATGTCTGGCCCGGAAGTGAGAGGAGGAGTCAGAGTAAGGATTCCACCTCAGAAGAAACAGAAACTCACTTAGCCACTAATACACAAGCGAGGTGAGCACTTTGGCAAAACAAAACCTCCTAGGAGAGAGACGTCCAGAGTAGTTCCTTTCAATTTTTTTTTCTGACGATTTCAATAGTTTCTAGAACCCCGGACTTTATACAGCACCGGCTTACACATATATATAGATATATAAAATTACACATGTCTGCATGAGAGGCAATCGATTGGCTTGACTAAATGTGTTGTTACGCTGGCTCAAGAGTTGGCAGTGCATACTAACACCTTTTCTCCTTCCTCTACAGTTCCTCAGAAGAAAAACCAACCTAACCCAACTTATGGTTCCTCTACAGGCTCCACTTCTGTTTCCAACACAGACCTTACATCCATCAACATCACTTCTAGGTGCAGCCCAACCAACACACCTCTTCCTGCCTTTCTCCTATAAAGTTGTCATACCCTCTTGTATTACTTTCAGGGTTGTGTTGGACTCAGTCTTTGAAGCTTACTCTGGCTCTGTATTATTGCCTCAATTTTTTCAAGTATATTGGGTGGATCCCTAAACATTTTTCTTGTCTTTGTTCTTGTCTCGTTACAATATATATATAATAAATCATAGCACTTGGGGGACAACTTCAGGACTCATCCGATGGTAATTTTATCAGAAAAACATCAGATGTCACTTCCATTTTCCATTCTGGACTTGCCCCTTCTGGCTTGTTCAGCCTCATAATCGGCTACACTGTCATTTGAAAGCAATTAATAGAAGACTCCTGTCTGAAAAGATGTTCCACTTGAACAGAATGTTATTTGTTTTTGTCTTTTTGTCTGCAGTTGCTGGACCATATGAATTTACATGACTGTAAATCACTGGCACCAACTATGTGCCAACAGACCAGTACAGCTATGCATGCCTGTTTTTCTGACAGCCAATAGTGTGCTATCTGATGGAGCCAGTGCTGTATGAAGGGGTAACAATTGTGGTGCACTCTCTGCCCTTGTTTCCTTTTTCCATTCTGTCATGGTACCTATAACACAAGACATCAGTTTTTGTTGTGTTTGTGAAATCCAAAACACTTGCCTTCCTTATTACTCGTCATTGCATTCCATGCATTGTTCTGTAATTCTGGGTGAGCATTCATTGGTTGTCAGCTCTCGTGCATACAGAGCCCAATCCCATGACTAAAGACAAAATTAAACCCGTTTGATTTTACTGAAGTCAGTCGTAGACTAATAAAAAACCTCTTGGAACATTTAATTTGACATTTTGCATGTTGATGTGGAATTGTGGCCAGCTTTTCTTAAACAATTTTAAATTTCTGACTTAGCTTTGCCCACTGACAATTCTATTCAATGGTACCTAAAGGTTATGCTTTCATCTCTCAGTCCTTTGGTACTAATACTCTACCCCCTTTGAATAAGTCAGTTCCCATCTTAGCCGTAATAGGGATTTTTATAGCAAATTCTGATTTTTTATTAACCTTAGATCAGCAAATCTAAATCTGCTTATCAGCCCTTCTGGAAATGTCTCAAGGATGAAGAGTTGCTCAAGCAAATTCTTGGATTGTGAAATGTAATATTTTAAATAAATAAGTTATGAAATCCTTGATTTTTAGAATAAAAGTGATGATCACCTAAAGCAGCAACGCCATTACAATGGAAAAAGACAGTGGATCACAGTAAAAATGTCAACAAATATTAATGTTAATAGTGCTAGTAATGGTGCTAAAACTACAGTCAGTCAGTCAGTCAGTCAGATAGATAGATAGATAGATAGATAGATAGATAGATAGATAGATAGATAGATAGATAGATAGATAGATAGATAGATAGATAGATAGATAGATAGATAGATAGATAGATAGATAGATACTTTATTAATCCCCAAGGGGAAATTCACATACTCCAGCAGCAGCATACTGATAAAAACAATTAAAGAGTGATAAAAAAAAACACACTGCAAATTAAAAAGTGCAAGGTGGAGAGTGCGAGGCAGGTATAACAGACAATAACTTTGTATAATGTAACTGTTTACCCCACCGGTGGAATTGAAGAGTTGCATAGTGTGCGGGAGGTACGATCTCCTCAGTCTGTCAGTGGAGCAGGACAGTAACAGCAGTCTGTCGCTGAAGCTGCTCCTCAGTCTGGAGATGATACTGTTCAGTGGATGCAGTGGATTCTCCATTATTGACAGGAGCCTGCTCAGTGCCCGTCGCTCTGCCACGGATGTCAAACTGTCCAGTTCCGTGCCTACAATAGAGCCTGCCTTCCTCACCATTTTGTCCAGGCATGAGGTGTCCCTCTTCTTTTTACTGCCTCCCCAACACACCACCACGTAGAAGAGGGCGCTCGCCACAACCGTCTGATAGAACATCTGCAGCATCTTATTGCAGATGTTGAAAGATGCCAGCCTTCTAAGGAAATAATCAGTTATGAGGTGTTGGAGAAACAGTACGCTGTTCCTGTGTTGAAAAATTTGTGACTAGTCATCTAGTGGAAGGAATGGCCATTTATGTGTTTTTTTTAAATCAATACCTGCATCATATAATTTATGTTTGCTTTTGTGTGCAGGTTTTAACAGTACATTGAAATGGAATCAGGAGACAGTCATGGTGTATATAAAACTAGCCAAGGTCAGAGCCATGTGATTGTAAATCAAAGCATGAAACAATAATTGTAGTACAGATTCAAAACAAGAAAGTCAAAACCAGGAATTCACATACAAACTAAACTAAAATGCAAATCAAAGACTGTGATCAAAGGGGTGGAAAAGATTTTGTAATTAGAAATCAATATGAGATACAAAGAAAATAACACTAGGCATTTGTGTGGTATCCACAAACCTGCGTATGATGTTGACTTTTATACCTTTGACCTTGTGATTATACCTTCCTAGTGATGTTCCTCAACACATTATATACAAAGCAATTCAAAATGGTGGAACCATGAATAAACAAAATGGCTCTGTGGGAGAAAGGAATTAATTTCTCTCTATTATAAAAAAAATCTTGGAAGGAGACGAGACATGATTGTCTCAGAGACACTTTCACGTCCCGCAAGACGAGTCTTCATGCCAAGCGATGTAACCACGCCCAGGGCCAGAAGACTCGCAAGACAAGGGCTTATGTGAAGAGATTTGGAAAAGTCCTGCGTAGTTATGTCAGACACATTTGTTGTAGAGAGAAAGAAATGATATTCACTCACAGGCAGTTATACTTTACGTTGTCACAATGTAATTTCAAACACGGAATCAAAATTCAATGCAATATTGATGAAAAGTAAAAGCGAAAAGAGGTCATTATTTTTAATGTTCATCCATTGTGTAATTCACTTATCCAGTTCAGGGATTAGGTTATAAAATGTTACTCTTTTTACAATTACCGGTAATCAGTTAACCTAAGAAATATCTGAGAATGGAAGCATGCATTCTTTGCCAGTGTAATTTCATTAAGCTTGTAATGAATTTTCAAATTGAACAGAACATAATTAACAATGGGCAGGTTCTGGAGATATAGTGTGTGGGAAGCAAGTGCCAATTAGACTTCATTAAACAAACAAAAAATAAATAAATAAAAAAAACAACCCTGCATTTGACAACAATTCATCAAAGCACATACTCATGCATACAAACACAAGGCCAATCTGCAGTTTCTATTTGACCAAACAAACTTGCGTTTCTTATTTTTAATTCTTGGTTTACAATTTTGATGAGATAAATGGTGGGCTTGACGCTTGGTTTTGACTGCCTGGCTTGTTTAACATTTCCTCTCCTGGTTATTTGCATTCATTCTGTTTGACCTTCCTAGTGCTACACATAACACTGACTTACGTTTCCTCTCCTGGATGCTGCATTATAATTAGTCTGTCAGCCAGATGTGGCAGCATGACAGAATGCGGTCATCAGTGGAGTCACTCAGAGGTTTGTTATTGGACCATTATTCTTTTTAATTTATATTAATGATAATGTCTCTAACTTAATAAGAAAACTTGTGAAATTCACAAAACTGGATGAACATCTAAAAATGCAGTTTATTATGAAGAGGTATGACTTGCTACATGCAGGCAAAATGAATATCATAAACCTATGATTGCAGCCTATAAAAAAGTCAGGTGTTTAGTTGATGCAACATTCTAATCATCGAGGCAGGAGTAATTAAACAGACAAAACAAGTCAGGTTATATTGTAAAAAGTGTTGAATATACATTATTTCAAAACATATTATGCACAGACTACTTCATGTGCTGGGGAGCCCACAACTTGAATACTATGTGGAGTGCTGGTCGCCACCATATAAAAAGACGAAGCAGCTTTAGAAAATGGTCAGGGCATGTCCTACTCTGCCAGGCTAAGGGAGTTATTTCTCTTTAGTCCTGAGAAAAGAAGCCTGCATGACGGCCTAACTTTATTCATCAACGTTCATCTAGCAGAATTCTTTCAAGTAAATGATGATTTCAATTACTCAAGAGCACTAAAGGTAACTTAATGAGAAGTGCATTTAAGATGGAAGGCAGGAAGCACTCATTTAAAAAAGAGTAAAGAGAATCAGCATGGAACTACTAAGTCAAGCAGTCAAAGAAGAAACCTTGACAAGTTTGAAATACGAGGGGGAGTCAAGCTAAAATTAGAAAATGGGATTTATCAGAAAATGGAACGAACTTTAACAAAACTGAGAATGTCATTTCTCAATGTAGTCGCCACCCTTCTCAATGCAATTTTGCCACCTGTCTGGAAGTGCCTGGATTCCAGTAGAATAAAAGGTTTTGTCTTGTCCTTGCAACCACTCGTGCATCTCTTTCTTCACGACATCATCTGTCTTGAATTGACAACCACCCAGATGTTTTTTAGTGGTCCAAAAAAGTGGAAATCACACAGAGCCAAATCTGGCAAATAAGGAGGATGTGTCAATACCTTAAACTTCAGTTTCTCCAGACTAGCCTTGCTGTTCCTGGTGTGGGTGGGCACTGTCTTGCAGCAAAAGGACTCCTTGAGATAGCAGTTCCCGCTGCTTGGATCGAATAGCAGGTGTAACTAGGGTAGATTTTGCAGAATGTATTTTGTTAATAAAGTTAATGTCATAATTAAAATAAGTGTGATTGTGAATTGTAACCCAAAACAGAGCAGGGGCATAAAGCCTAGCTTAACACCTGTTAGTGCTCCCTCATTGGTCCATCCTCAGGCTGTGTCAGGTAGATACAGGGAGGATTGGAGGAAAAAGGGAGGACTGGAGGAACACGGAAGTAAAAGAGGGGAGAGGGGACACACGTGGTGTAGAGTTGAACGCCGTTAAGAGAGAAAGAATAATTTGTGAGAAGTGAGACAGAGCTATAAGAAGACAGCTTTAGCAAAACGCTAAACTAGTAGGAGAGAAGTGGCAGCATATCGCTGATGAGGACAATAAATTTATAATATATTGAAACATAGAAAAGAAAAAGGAAAAAAAATTAAACGTATGGCAAAATGTTGGTGCGCAGAGAGAGAGAGTGAAGGGGAGAAAACCGAAAGTTGTTAAACGATTTAGTGGGACGAAAGTGAACGCCATTCCCAAACAGGCACTATCGGATAGAAGGTGTCCAGCAGGGGTGAACGGAGCATGCAGGAAATAAACAAGGCGAAAAACGGTAGGACACAAGTGCAACCTGCTGGTGAGTTTTTCCTGATACCAGACAGGGGTGAGACGAAAGGCCAAAGGAGGGACACAAGGAGGGAGTTCATCCACCCAAAGTCTGTGTGTTTTTTTTTTTATTATTTGTTTGATTTATGTGGCATGAGGTAAAGCTCAAGTGAAGGGGCCAGTGCTGTTTTGTTTGTTGGCCAGTATGCACCCAAGCTACGTTTGGGGCCCCCAACGGAGTAACTAATTACTCTTAAAGGGTATAATAATAATTCTTTGCATTTATATAGTGCTTTTCTCACTACTCAACGTGGTCAGCAATTGCAGGTTAAGGGCCTTGCTCAAGGGCCCAGCAGAGCAGAGTCCCTATTGGCATTTACGAGATTCGAACCGGCAACCTTCCGATTGCCAGTGCAGATCCCTAACCTCAGAGGTATAGGTACTAACAGTGAGCTCACCAGTAGTGTTGAAAAGACGGTGTATAGTTCTGTAAATAGCTTATCATTCTTGTGGGTTTTTTTTGTGCTGTACATAGTTATAATATGCAAATGTTTGGTTGTCTGTTTCTTGGTTTCAAGTAAAGAGAAAGTTTTCTGTTCTTTAAACTGAGTGAAAGGTGTGATTTGTTACGAGCCAGATAAGCTAAATGGTTGAAAGTAAATTTAACTATTGGATGGCGACACCAAACTAAAGAACTCAGGACGTTGCACACTGCTTGAGAAGGAAAGGCCGTGCAAGGGGGTTACAAGGGCTTCACATTGGTCTCCAGCAAGTCACAATAACTTGCACTAGTGACTGTAGTACACCCCGGCATGTACTGTTCAACAATAACTCGAGGCACTTCCAAGCAGGTGAGCAAGTGCATTGAGAAGGGTGGAGACGACATTGAGAAATGACATTTCAGTTTTGTTAAAGTTCATTCCATTTTCTGAAAAATCTCATTTTCTAACTTTAGCTCGACTCCCCCTCGTATTTTCAGGATAAGATAAAGTAGATATTGTTCAATCAACCAAATTTAATGAATGAAGAAACCTCTCTTGTTTCGAAAAATGCTTTATAATATCAAAATATTAGCTATCTGCAAGTCTGTTCATATCAACATTTATATTCTTATTTGGATCAATTCTCGGCATCAGGTTTTATACTCAACATAACATTACCTTTGCAAACTGTACAGAAGAAACAGGTACTTGCCGTTGAAACTGAAGGACAAAAATAAGAACGGAAGAAATGTAGTTTAAAAACCAAGGGCATATAAGAAAGATCAGTAATGACCAATTAAATATGAAGTACAGTCACCACTAAATGAGGGCTTGATCCTGTGCTTCCTGGCTTCTGTCATAATCTTCACCTTCATTTCCACTTGTCTACACAAGTTCATATTTAACTGAAACAAATTTCGCTGAGTCCAGTTCATCAATGACCTTGCAGATTTTGAAGGCTTGGATTAGGTCTTCATGTGGTCTTTAAAGTTCAAAAACTGAAGATGTTTAAATCTCTTTGCTTGTATGAGGAGCTCAGGGACAGCGATGATTTTTTTTTTTTGGACTGTGCTGTCCATCATTTCACAAAGCCCACCAGATGCAGGAACACATGCATGTTATAAAGTTTGTGTGTGACTCAACCTTGATTATTTATAACACTGCAGCTTAAATTGTATTAACTTTTTTAGCAAGTTGTTTAGAATAATGTATTTTGAACCTATGGGAGTTTGAATATGGGTGGTGCTATGATTTAATTTTTACCTAAGTTTCTGTTAAAATCTCTAGCTGAGTGTCTTTTTTAAATTGTCAATATTCAGCAACTCTAACTGACAAAGTTAAAGTCCTATGATAAAACTGAATTAAAATCATCAGGATGTCTCCATCCTTCTTCTTGTTTGCAACTGAAAGTTTTAATTTAGAGTCACAGATACAAATCATCTTGTCTTGCTGAGCTGGCAAAGGCCAGTAGTTGCACATCAAATTTTAAATTACAAAAGCCAATTGCCACCTCGCATCATGAGTAGAATTTTTCTATTATTCTAACATGTGGTAGTGAATGCCTGCACAGCCTTTAATATGTAGGATGGCAAGTAAGCAGTGAACGGACTTGAGCGGGTTCTGTTGAAAATAGAGTTAAAAAAAAAATAAGATCACCCAGAATCACTGCAATTATTTTCATGTCAATTTCAAATATTGTCAAGCTGTACTATATATTTTTTTAAACAAAAAGGGTTGCTTGAAAACAGAAAAAAATTATTTACAATAATAATAAGTGAAAACAAACTGAACAAAGCCTGTAAACACACTTCAGTGACATGGGACAACTGACTCATATTTTCTCATTCTGACAGGATATACTATAAATATACCTCATGACATTTAGGCGTATGATATGTGTTTCCTAATAAACATATCATGTCTAGCTTACCTGAAAAACAGTGATTGTAAATCTCTTAATCCAAAATTTAGTGGCCATCTAATGCAAAACATTCCACAAGAGCTGCCAAATACAAACATTTCCAACAGCTTAATGTATGCTTCAGTTTCTGGGTCTATTTTGAGAGTTTCGACTTAAAGATGGCAGAAAAATTCGACAAATTAAAATGAACACTTGAATGAACAACAGGAACCAGAATGATGGCTTTTGGATGAGTGACATAAAATGTTATTCTAAAGCTTCAACAAGTGACAAATTATAGTCCAAGACCATCAAATCAGCAAGCAAAAAAACACGAGTTCTTGTATATAGGAGACGATAGCACTGACCAGAAAGCAGGAGATAGAGCTGGTGGTTGCAGAGTTAAAGATGCTAAGATTTGCACTGGGTGTGACGGGGATGGATAGAATTAGAAATGAGTACATTAGAGGATCAGCTCAAGTTGGACGGTTGGGAGACAAAGTCAGAGAGGCGAGATTGTGTTAGTTTGGACACATGCAGAGGAGAGATGCTGGGTATATTGGGAGAAGGATGCTAAGGATAGAGCTGCCAGGCAAGATAAAATGAGGAAGGCCTAAGAGAAGGTTTATGGATGTGGTGAGAGAGGACATGCAGGTGATGAGTGTAACAGAGCAAGATCCAGAGGACAGAAAGATATGGAAGAAGATGATCTGCTGTGCAAACCCTAACAGGAGCAACCGAAAGAAGAAGCAGACCATCTAATCAGCAAGCAAAAAAACATGAGTTCTGTTTTTTATATGAGCAAATTAGACTTCATTTCAGAATTTTTTTTAAAGAATCCAGCACATATTTTTCTACAAGCCCCTATCTATGAAATTGAGTGAAACATGAGAGATTTGACCTCTAGCCTGAAACCAAGAGGTAATAGAAATGCAAGGGTACACATTTCAACGTGATTTTCTCAAAGTAATTGAGAATCAAGTCAAGCATGAAGACTAAAATGTTAACATTATACAAAGTTACTGTTTGTTATACCTGCATTTTTATCACTCTGTAATTTAATTTGTTTTGTATCAGTATGCTGCTGCTGGAGTATGTGAATTTCCCTTTGGGAATTAATAAAGTATCTATCTATCTATCTATCTATCTATCTATCTATCTATCTATCTATCTATCTATCTATCTATCTATCTATCTATCTATCTATCTATCTATCTATCTATCTATCTATCTATCTATCTATAAACATATGCAAGTAAGTGTTCACCAAAGTGAGTTGAGTGATTTGCTTCCATCAGCTGAAAAGTTCAAGATCACAGACTCAATGATTAATTAATTTATTTATTTCATTGAGCTACACATTTCCTCTCAATATTATTACAAACTCCATAAAAGTCCTGTTTCACTAAGGCTCAGTTCTGTTACCTGTCCAAAAAAAAACAAAAGCAGAATAAAAGAAGCCTCAGACCTGTTTGGGCTGAATGGCCCATTCTTGTCGAAATGTTTGTAATATTCTAAATTAGGTGTGTCATAACAAAGCCAAATATGTTAACTAGTGTGGTCTACAAACCAATGCAAAGAATCTTTTCTCCACAAGCCTTTTGTCCATTATGGATAATGTGCTTACCTGTGAAATTCTGAAACATTTAGAGGCCACTAACTTCTGAATAATTAACTTGTATTGTTACTATGTATGTACTCTTGCATGGGGTTTCTAATTGGCTAAGCAATTAGCAAACAAATAAAAAAAAATAATGAAGCAGAGAACACTCTTGTACTAAGGAGGAGTCCCCATAATATTTTAGTAATTAGAAAAATACCCGTGCCTCGCAGCGGCGAAGTACTGCTTTAAAATTTTTATTAAGAAGAAAAGTAAACCTTTTTAAACTGAGGGAAAGTATACCAATAATTATTTGTTAAGGATCTCTTTGTATACCGCGCTGTCAGTTCGGCCCTCCGGTTGTAATATGACCAAGCTGTGCGCTGAGCTTACTCTTGAGCATGCATATACGTATGGACGTATATATGTACGTAAGTAGGATTCAGTTAGCGTTGGGAACCCGCGTACCAAATTTCTTGAAGATGGGCCCATAACTAACAAAGACCGTTGAAAAGTTCAATATGGCGGCCGACAGTGGCGTCATACCACCGAAGTAAGTACGTACATCGGTTTCGGTTAGCGCAGGGAAGCTGCCTACCAAATTTCTTGAAGATGGGGCCATAAATAAGAAAGTTTAACATGGAGGACGTTGTCGACCGTTATGACCGTTACGCGTAGCATTTCGAAATGAAACCTGCTTAACTTTTGTAAGTAAGCTGTAAGGAATGAGCCTGCCAAATTTCAGCCTTCTACCTACACGGGAAGTTGGAGAATTAGTGATGAGTGAGTCAGTGAGGGCTTTGCCTTTTATTAGTATAGACAAGTGGAAGTTTCCAGAACTTTCTAGTATTAAGTTGGAGTTTCATGAAAATTCAAGCAATAAGTATAAGTTTCTGTTTCATCCCTTTTTGATTACAGTCTCAACAGAAACGAAGGAAAAGATGCAGCAGCCATCATTACCAAACATTCCTCAACATCTTCAACAGAAAGAACAACATCCTTTTCTGATGTCCTCAAAGAAAAAGGCAAAGAATGGTCTCAGTCATTTCTCAAGAAACTACCAGAACAGTGGCCAGATGATCCAACCTTCAATGAATTTTGTGAACTGTGGCACGCATGACAGTAGTGAATGGTGCCGCTGAAAGAGGAATAAGTCTCATTGAAAAGTACAATTGACATACTGACCAAGGAAGAGGATCAGAAACAGTGTATCCTGCAACTGGTCGCAAACCATTTTTCAACTTTATCAAAGCTAATTCCTAATGTTGTAGACTTACAAGTGTGGAACAGCTGTTTACTATTCAGTTCAGTTGACATTCACAACTGCCAAATGGTGTGACCGCTAAATGTTGTTTATTTTCATAGGAATTTTGTGTGTTTGTTGCAAGTATTTTAAAGAATAAAACTAGCCTTGTGGACAACTTGACTCTGTTATCTTTCTTGGCCCACCCTAATGTGGACGTGTGACCTGTTTGTACAAGTTGGGGTGAGGAGTTCAGAGATTTGGATCACTTAGTCATTCATTTGCCACAAACCATTTACTGCTACCCAAGTTGTTCCTCCCCACTTGTTTTGCTTCTTTTCTCTTTCTGTCACTTGGGTCACTGCACTGACTGTTAACTCCTAAGGTTGCAATTCCCACTGCTGACTCACCGTGTGACTCTAAGCAAGTCACTTAACTTGTGAGTATTTTAATTTTTACTTTATCTTGGTCTTTTTAAGATGCCTTAGATAAAGGTGTCAGACAGTTCAATAATAATAAATGGAACATTGTAGAGATCAATTGCATTTCCAGGTACAGTATGACAAAGGTTTGAAATACTGTAAATGGTCGCAGGTTGTGCCCTTTTGGATTTGAACTTAGGGACATGATTAACACCCCTATGCAATGGAAAAATAAGGCACTGAAATTAAAGGAAACCTCTGTTAGTCTAGGAAGTAGCTGTCATGTTTATTCAATTTGGTATTGGTCACGCCACTAAACCTCTTTTTCAAAAGATTCTTAGCATTACTTTGTTCCAAAATGAATTGAAATAATCTCAAGTTCAAACAACAGAAGAAATATTACAAGTTCAACTGAAACCAATGTTTAAGTACGGCAAATAGAAATATACATAATGTAAAACACAGCTATTCCCACTTAAATATATAACTGAAAATACCTACACACAAGGATACTAATTATGAATATGAGATGAGCTCCAAGAAGCAGCTTCCAAAAAGGATAAACGGGTTTATGTTGACTTAATGTTCTCATTATCCAGACAATGCACTGAGCCAATTAAAAGTGCTACTGTACCACTGAGACCACCTTTTTAATATTATCTGCTGTTCTGGGAACCACATTACAAGACATCATTTGATGTTGTAAGTAAAGAGCTTTTGAAGAAAATATCCATCTCCACCTAGCTTAAAGAACCGAGCAGAAGGGAATGTAATAGGATCTTGTCCATACTTTCCAGATTCTGAAAGATCCTTCTCACTGGAGTAAAAAAGGGTTTCCAGGGAAATGGTGAAAGCCAAAAGGTGAATTTAACATGCACTTTTTGACACATGGTGTCATCCATCCATCCATCCATTTTCCAACCTGCTATATCCTAACACAGGGTCACGGGGGTCTGCTGGAGCCAATCCCATCCAACACAGGGTGCAAGACAGGAACCAATCCCGTGCAGGGTGCCAACCCACCGCAGGACACGTACCCACACACACACCAAGCACACACTAGGGACAATTTAGAGTCGCCAATGCACCTAACCTGCATGTCTTTGGACTGTGGGAGGAAACCGGAGTACCCGGAGGAAACCCACGCAGACATGGGGAGAGCATGCAAACTCCACTGAGGGAGGACCTGGGAAGCGAACCCAGGTCTCCTTACTGCGAGGCAGCAGTGCTACCACTGCGCCACCATGCTGTCTGTGTCATCCATCCATCTACTATATTCTAAAAAACTAAGGTCTGTGTGTCAAACCCCTCTGAGCAATCTGATTGGACAATTTGGCTTTGGTGACATAACAAAAGAGGAAGTGCGAGCGTGAGATGCATGAAGAGGGGTAAGGTCATATAAGACATGCTGAGAGAGTCACTTTCAAAGACTGCAAGTACAAAATCGGACAGGAGGTGAGAAAGGTGCCTCAAAAATAATGGCAGAGTTTTAGAAGCAGGTTTTGCAGGAAAACACTCAAGAGGGGAATGCTGGTTTAGAGATGTTCACACACACAAATACAGAAGAAAAGCACTGAAGGTACACACAGGGCAAGAAAACGCAAATATTTTTGTAATTATTCTGTTCTACCGTGGCTAGTTATTTAAAAATAATTGGATGCAATAGAGTGAGGTACAGTACTTAGTGCTCCCCTCTCCAGAGTTACTGGTTCAAATCCTGGTGCAGACATTAACTCCTTTATGTCCACATGAGTTTTCCTCTCACATCCCTTAAGTGGTCCCTTATGAGTGAGTGCAGGTCTGTGCATTAATGTGCCCTGTGGTGAAGCTGCACGACATTTTGGGTTGTTTCTTGTCTTTTGTTCAATGTTGTAAGGGTGAGCACAGCTCTCTGACTCTAAACTGAATGAAGTGTTTTGATAATCATTCAATGGATGAATGCGATACTGGGAAAACGTATGGCTACTAACTGGTTATGTTTGATAGATTGAAAATTCCTAGATGGTCTAAAATCACATCTTTCTATTATAAAAAAAAAATCTTGCGACAATATGAGACTTTTTCTGGCAACGAGAAAGAGTGATCTTTAGAAGAGAGACAGAGAGACACTTTCACATCACGTGAGACGGACAAGTCACGTCATATTTACAACCTTTGGAAGCAAGTCCCGTGATACACATGCAGAGCAGGTTAGAGATAATGGAAGTAGGAAAATTCGAAAGTTTCAAAAAAAAATGAGAGTAAAGATCACATTAGCACAAACAAACGGAAAATATTACTCGGTAAAATAAAGGAACAGCGAAAAGAGATTGTACAGTGTGTGAGGATGTCTGGGGTACAGGCTGTTAAAGGATCACAGCACCACACGAGATGCAGATCACGTGGCACAGCAGCAGCAGCAGCAAGCCAGCAGCTGATCGAGCGAAGAGGAGGTAAAAAAAACAATTGTTATTTGTTTCCCATTGTATCACTGCTTAAGAGGGGTTTCGGAGGAGCGACCACATCTTCTTGGGGTGCGTTCAGTCCTCCTCTTCACAACGGCACATAGCACTGGTGGGGGGGGAAGAGTTGGTGAGCGAAGCCTCCTAGTAATTAAAATATAAAGAAAAGATACTAAATGTTGCATCCTACTATATACTGAATACAGTGGAACCTCGGTTTGCGAGCATAATTCATTCCGGAAACGTGCTCGCAGTCCAAAGCACTCGTATATCAAAGTGAATTTTGGAATAATGGAAACTCAGATGATTCATTCCACAACCCAAAACTATTCATATAAAAATGATTAATACAAAATATAAAGTAAAAATACATAAAACAAATTAACCTGCACTTTACCTTTGAAAAGAATCATGGCTGGTGTGAGTGAGTTTCTAAACTCTTGTGGGATTCCACCCAACGGGACGACATGCGGAAGAGCGTCTCAAAGCAATTGCAGTCTCCCAGCGCTGTAGCAGTTCACCGTAAAAGCGAGTCGGAAAAGATCGCAGACATGCTATAAGCACCTGCCGTCGATGGGTGATACAAGGAACAAGGAACATTATAAATGCGCAGGGCACAGTACTACTTGGCCACAACCCTGCCTGACTGCTGTGTCTGTGTATAGGAGAGTGGCAGGTCCCGCTACAATAAATAACCGTGCTGTTGCTGTTTCAAGCTGAATAAAGCTGGTGTTACTAAAGTACTGAGACTCGGCTTCGTGTTTTGGGGTACAAGACGGGGACTCGCACCTCACAGCACGCACACAGAGTCACAATGCTGTAGTAAACACTATATGCGCTCGTACGGCTGTTGACTATATGAGTGAAGCACGGCTGCTCAGACGGAGAATAGGAGACGATTGCCCACAATCCTGCAGCAAGAGAGAGAGAAGAACCATCAGCTCAGTTGTGATCACATGATGCTCAGCAGACAAAGCGTATACATATTACTCGTATTGCAAGACCTCACTCGTTTATCAAGTCAAAGTTTGTTAAAAATTTTAGCCCGTCTTGCAAAACACTCATAAACCAAGTTATTCGCAAACCAAGGTTCCACTGTATTACTATTATTAACTTTACTAGGATTTCAACCATACATTTTATCCTGTGAATTACATTGTTTCAGAAGCATGCAATAGCAGTGGCGTTACACAGCATTAGCAGCTGACTTTTAAATCCCACTGGAAAATAGTAAAGCCTACAGATGCAGCAATTGAATTTGTCTTGTGTAATATTAAACTTCCTATTTTCACACTAAGTTACTGTATTTTTTCTTCATTACTGCAATCAGTATTAGCTTTTTCATTTAAAACATCTCTATTTTTATTAATTTATTGTACTGTGTTAAACATTTTGCTGAGCACTGACTATAAAAATCAGACATTTCCGACATGGCAATGTATTGGAATTATCATTTAACTGATAGTCCAAAGCAAAATCATTATTATGCAAACTTCAGGATTAAATATTACTTTCAAATCAAACAATATGGTACATCTACCTTAATAGGGTCATGAACCTGGCAATTACACTAGAAAACTAATATTGGATTCTAAAATTAGCATAATGTATGTAGCTGTGAAAAATGTCAGAAGACTCTTTTGGGGATTTGACAAGTATCTAATTATGACAAACTCTGCACAAACTACATTTCCATACATTAAAGCTAACAGCCTTTGTATTTAACATTGATCAACATATGTGGTAGCTGGAAAGTACAACGAGACATATTTGAAATATATTATAAGTGCTATCACACTTTATTCTTAGTCTTATTATCAGCAGGCCTTGCAAACTAAAATTGAATTTCTTTATTCCACATTTGAAACCCAGTCAGACCATATTTTCTGTGAGCTCCCCTAAGGTGTGTAAAAAGGTCACAGGCTATGTCCTCTGATCAAGCAACTGGCCCATGGGTATTTTGTGGAATGTAAAAAAAATATAACTTCTATCATTTGTAACCATTTGTATATTTGTTTCTCAAGCTCTCAGACCTTAAATAGGTCGACGTTTTTTGCCCGGAGAAGAAAAACGCATGATAATCAGTACAACAATGTTGAACTTTTGTCTGACTGGATTAAATATTCATCCTGGACTAAAACTGGGAACTGCACACAAATCTGAAACACTGTTGTATCTACAGATACAGTACATACTAGATAGATAGATAGATAGATAGATAGATAGATAGATAGATAGATAGATAGATAGATAGATAGATAGATAGATAGATAGGCACTATATAATAGATAAATATGAGCTAACAAGACATAATGGACAATCATCTAGTACTCACCAGTTCCTAAAATTAGATAAACCACAGGTGACCGACAAGTCATAATAGATTTTAATTTGTCATAATTAATTTAACAAAAAGGTAATTCAACATACACAGACCATGTACAATGCAGTAAATACACCCCTCACCTTTTCCATATGAATTAAGAAGGCACATAGAGTCAGGTACTGCTAACCAAATACATTTGATTAGTGGATGAATAGGACATTAACCACACCAATGCACAGAATTGATTTTAGCAGCAAGACACCATTTTATTCTAATGCACTTGATATATTACTTTTACTTCCTGACGCTCTATATTTAGGTTGCCTTTTATGGGTAGAAATCTGAATTGCTTATTTCATTATTGCAATTGAGTATGCAAATTCGAAAAGCACACTTATACTCAAAGGACTTTCAAAATGTTTATTAGTATTATTTCCGATTTCTCTTTGAATTTCAAACAATTTACATTACACCCATTACCCAGAACTACCAAAATCCAGTTCTGGGTTGTGGGCTGGAGCCACTCCTAGCATCACTCTTTATTTCTGAAGGCATTCTTTTATTGGAAAGCACCTTACTTTGGATAGAGTGGGACTATCTCACCCATATGCCAATGATGTTTTCAAGGTTCACTCTAGTAACACACATTAAGAGTGCATCTATCCCAGTCCCTAATGCTAAAAAGTGAAAAATTCCTTATTTTCTTTTCTTTCTGGTACCCGTAAAAAAAAATTCCTCTATAAAAATCTCCACGGTAAAATAACCTTTTTAATATGTCATTTTTCATTCAGACGGCAGAATGTTTTACTCTGAGAATCTGCTTAACTAGCATAGCTCACTAATTAAAATACATTTGCAAAGCAAATTAGACCTAAATAGATGAAAATGAATAAATTAAACACTATATAAAAATACAACTTCCCATACTATTAGTCCTCTTTATATGTAAATCCCATGCTAAGCAATTTACACGCTGCCCATAGTTTTCCTAGTCATATAGCTGAAAATTCTTTTTTACAATAATGTGGATGATAGGGAGCACTAAAAAGTCATGTCCTGAACCCAGACTGATACCACAGCAGCATAAATATTCAAAAATAGATGTTTATTACAGCACACATATAAAGGGAGATTATGCAGCAAAATAGGAAAAAGAAAGCACATAACCAGCAAAGGGAAACACAAAACCCCGCTGTCCTCTGGACCGGACTACACAGGCTAGCTGCTTGTCTACCTAGTGGACAGGCTGACCCACCTGCCCAGCACAGTACCAGCACAAGGACTCTCCTCTAATGCTGTGTTCCAGTGCTATGGAAGTTTTCAAAGATACCACTTATGATGGCTGACCGTCCCACTTTTTTGTTAATGTGAATTTCAGGACAGTGTTTATAGAAGAAGAGTAAGGTCATTGTGGATCTGTTACTTGGTTTCCACAAAAAACAAGTAAGGATTAACTTTTGTTTAGATAACAAAGAAAATTAAACAAATTAAGATGTACCACATTCAGTCAAATATAATGTAACAATATATTTTAGATTGTTACTTGTTTAATTATATTATTGCATGTTTTCCCTGAATTGTCCCACTGGGAGATACCCCTTTGAAGGGTTTTAAAAATGAAATTTACTACTTTGTCTCATAGTAGCACATGAAGGCAGCATAATGGCTCTTATACCTTTCTTACTACATCCTTCATCTCTTCTTCTCACCAGTTGAGCTCTTATCAAACCTGTCTATCCGACAAGATTTGTGCATTCTGAGCCTTAGTTGGGTTTACCTCCCATTTTGCTGTCATGTCCTGTCCTGCCTACAAATTCAGCTAGTCACTCTTGTTTTCCGTACAGCTATTGACCCTTCATTAGCTTTACTAAAGACACACAAGACATACTGCCTCATACTGGAGTATTATATATTACATTGCCAAAGCAACTTACAGAGTCTTTGTCATGGCATATTTCCTTTAGTTTGATAAAGCCCTGTATGGTCCTGTCTCTGGTCTGCAGTGCCATGTGATCCTCCAGCTACAATAAACTTCAGATCTTCCCTGAGGATGAATAAAATGTACAGCTATATGTGTTCTGTCTCAGCGTGAGGCAGTGAGAATTTTTTGATAAAAGCATCAATCAAAACAGAAGTCAAAGTTGTAAAGAAAATATTAAACCTGGCTGTCATGAAGTTTAGAACTTTAATAAAAAATGTTAAATAACCAAAAAGAATTGTTATTCAATACTTGGATGATTCAAGACCTTCATATGGTCGTGTTGATGATGTCACAAGTCATACATTCCCAGGTGGTGGTGGGTAATTTGTCATAGCAGCCAATGAAACCTCAGCCAGATGACAACGCTCGTGAACAATACAAGTGGCATTATGGGAAGATGCTAAAAATTTACAACTTTCTCTAAACACGTGGTAGATAGAAACTAGTACTGGAATCAGATTCTTTCGGTAAAAAAAAATCACAGAATAGACAGACAGATTGTGAAAATCCTTCTAAGATTCCAAAACAAAAAATAAATTACACTACATCAAATGGCTATCCTTAAAATGTCTTCCTATAGGACTCTCTTCAAGAAGACAATAGTGTTAGAAATCAGTGCCTTCCAGTCTGTACAAAATACACACTACTACTCTAGATGATGAGACTATGTTTGAAGGATAAAGGATGGCATATGTGAAAGTTTTATAAAAAAAAATCAAACAAAATTCATGTTTTCATGTTACTGAATCCATCCTTATGTAAATCCGTTGCTTTTTTTGAAAAGGATTAAGTTTAGGGCCAGGCTACGGATTTAACTTGGAAAAGAACTCATTAAATAAAATATGTTATTACTGTAATTATATACATCAGAAATGCATACTCATCTTGTAAACAACCAGCATATACAGTATTACGTACATATCTTAAGTCATGATTTCTGAAACCACCATGTATTTGAAGACTTTAAAGAGAGAGAAAGTAAGAGAAATAATACATTTAATTGTACAATTAACATTCTGATACTAACATAACAGGTTCAAAAGTGGAAGAAGTGCTTGAAATGACTCTTAACACAAAGGGAGAGCCTGTATAATGTACATCTGAGAAAAACATCACCATCAATCCTCACCCCAGTACCCCTGAACTGGATTAAGAACATTTGATGATTGAACTAGAATCATCTGTCACCTCTTAAACCATCAGTCATTGCCTTTACAGAACACCATTTGTCAGCACTCAGCTTAATTCCTTCTCACAGTAGCCCTAATTTAGAATCATTTGCAGTAACTTAATTTGATTTTAAGTCCAACCAATTACCTGAAACTGTTGTCAAAAATCTGCTCATATATTAAACCACTTTCATCAGAAATGTATTCATTATTATTCTTTTTTTTGATTGCAAAATGTGATTAAAAAAGAATTCATCTTTTACTACTGCAAAACCAGAATGTCATATTTTAGATTATTATTTTATACAGAGGTGGCCTTCAGCTTGTGATATTGCATAATGAATAGGAGGGAGAGAAGTACCACTTGGCATAGGTCAGCAAAATCATAACTTGTCCTGTAATAAGATTTTGAACACTTTCTGGTTTTGATTTTGTTTTGTTTCCCTGTTTTGCTTGAAAACTTAATTCAATTTATTGCTGTTTCACAATGAAATTTTGTTTTCATTATGTGCATCATCAATTTTTAGCTTCATTTTAAGATGCAAGTGTCTATTGCTAGGCCAAGCACACCCCAGCCCCTAAGAAGGTGCATCATGTGATGTCAGAGACGCAATGCTATTTAAACAACCACTGCATGATATTACTTGTCCAAGTTTGTGGGTACATTCTGAAAGTCTTTGGTAGTTATTATTGCCATAAGATCAATGCACCTGTTTTCCTGACTTTGGTTTTTTTATTTACGATAAGGTTCTGGTGAAAGATTTAGTTTGTGGATTCGACCCATGCTTTGTGTTTTTTTTTCCACATTATATTTCATTTCCTGGTCCATCCTCTCTGTCATTCCTCTGCACCTCACCTTATGGGGCTGAACAGATCTTCCTCCCCTATATTGTCAGTCAACCATTTAACCATTAACCATCCATTTAACAGGACTTTAAACTGATATGATTTTAGTTATATTTAACCATTGAGATTTTCATATTTGTTCCGTCTAAAATATACAGTATGCTGACAAATGTAAATGCTGTAAGGTTTTGTACTTTGCTGTGTTATAGATGTAAATATACATAAATGTTCTAAGTCAATACTCGGTCAAATGAACTATCTTGGAATAAGTTTTATTGATACAGTGAAGGCATTTCTTGCAATACTTCTTATAAAACAGTTTGTTATATGAACAGTGACAATAGATGGAGACACAAAATTTAAAAACAAAATAAAACTGAGTGCGTGTCATGGATGTAATAATGCAAAAGCTCATATACAACATATGGTAATGTTTGATGACTGCAGAGAAAATATAATGGTGTCCTAAAATGAACAACATGAGTCTGGCCATCATCTTTTGAACCCATAAAAGTTGCACAACAGCTCATCTAAGGGCTCGTTTATACTTCACGCTCAGAATGCGTACACGCATGCATCATGGCTGCCAAGGGTTCCCAGCATTCATTTGACGCATCCTCTGAGCAGGTCCTCAGAAATTAACGTGACGCGTGCGCGAGTTGCAGTACCAGCAAAAAGTCGGGGGGCGCAGTGTGATAAAAGTTGGAATGTGACGTCAGAGTCTCTGTTCTACATGTGACAGAAAGACTCAATGCGGATCCTACGGGATTGATGTGTGCGCTTCGATGTTTGATGAATGGTTCAATGTGGTGAAGCAAAATGGCAACATACAGATGCATTCGTGGTGCTTTTATATTTAAGCGTCGCATATTCCCCATTGTAATAACACAATACATTTAAAAGTCTCACATACCATCTTTTGTACCGTCTTTTGTTATTTTGCAACTTCACAACAGCAACATTATGTACAGCGCGTATTTGAGCCACAGAGAAAAAACATTAAACAGTGAAAAGGTGTATTTTGTGATTAAAGTGGAAATTTCGACTTTAATCTCGAAATGTCCACTTTAACCTCGTAGTTTACTTTATCATTAAAGCAGACCGTCGTAAACGTCATACCAGTTTTTAATCACTGCGAGTTTCTGGGACTTCCTACTGACCTAACAGCAGCGGCAAGCAGCAATAGATCACCACACAGAACACGTTAAATGTATGAAATTCCAACTCCCTGCACATTTAGAATCTTTATATTTATACTTGATATCACTTTCATGATGAAATGCATTAAAGTATGTATGTTACATTTTACAGATAAATCATTAATTTCGTTTAAATACTGAATACTGTTAATAATTACACACATGGGGGTGACACGGTGGCAGAGCGGTAGCACTGCTGTCTCGCAGGGAGTCACGTCGCTGGTATTCCCTGCCTGGAATTTGCATGTTTTCCTGCTGGGTTTCCACAGTGTGCTCCGGTTTCCTTCCAAAGATATGCAGATTTGGTGACACTAAAATGACGCGAGTGTACGTGAGTGCTTGTATCCACCTTGTGATGAGCTGAGGCCACGTCCAGGGATTGTTTCTGCCTTGTGCCCAATGCTAGCTGGAATGGGCACATCCCTGGATTGATGGATTTAATCATTAAACATCCTTTTCAGAGACATTGCGGCAAGGTGTCATCGGAATTTAATGGCTGTTCCAGGCAATTCACAACACAGCAAAGCCGAACCTGTTCTCACTGTGATAATATCTCGCACTGCCACCTGGTGGATTTCTCCAGTTTTACGTAAAGTACTTGCGCAAGTATAAACAGTAAAACATTTGCGTTTCAGGAGCGTCTGCTGCAACATGCGTCGCTTCATGTGAAGTATAAACCTGGCCTTAGCCACCCTAAAACTTCCTAATACCTTCACCACTTCTTTATACAGTGATTAGTGGGTTTTGCAATTTAAATGTTTTTAATTAAAATCTGATACTGTTAAATTTAGAAGAAAAGAAATAATCTGAAATAAGACATTAGTCACTAGACTTAATTATTGTTGGAAAGTCCAGTATTATTACTGGAAAGTCATAGAGGATCTCTTTTTTGAGTATAATTAATTTGTTTTAAATTTATAAAAAGTAATTGCTCATTTTATCCTATAATACAGAAATGTTCAAGTAATTTACATTATGAAATATATTGTAGATATTTAGACAGACAAATGCACCTTACTCAATGATTTTATTGTTTGTTCAAAGTAGTACAAAAAGAAAGAGGTGTTGAGAGATTAGATGATTAATGTGGAACATACAGAAACATTATGTCTCCAGTCTGATATGTATATATTAAGTTCTGGAAGAGGATCAAATTCTTGGATGGGAAGAAGAATGCTAAATTGTTGATGGATGAGGTAATCCAAGGCATTTCACTTGAGGAATCCTGGAGAAAATGAAAAAATCCACATTTTTGCTTTGCATCCTCCCCCACCGTAACCTGTTGTCTATGAGTAGTGAAAACTTTAGATTCGTCAAAAATTTTGATATCCAGTTTTCGACAGATGTCGATGTTTTAGGGTCCCCTGATACCACAAACATCTTAAACTCGATGATGGGTGTGTGTCTGTCTCTGTGTGTGTGTGTGTGTGTGTGTGTGAGGGTGTCACAGTTTCTTGAGGACAGTCTAGAGCTAAAACGGCTGGACGGAAAAATACCAAACTCGAAACTTAAGCCTTTTATGAGATGATGATGTGCTGATTAGTTTTTGAGCTAAATCATGCAAGAGAAAGAGGCACTCCAGAGGAAACCTCAGATACCGTAATTCTGCAATTATTATGAATTCTTATGAAACCTATTTTATGATCAGAAAGATCAGCATCAGAGCGGTAAATAATTACTAAAATGTTATAGAATAGCTCGGGTAACTTGGTTCCTAGGGCACAAAACCTACTGATGCTCATATCTGGATTTTTTTCCATCTTTTTGCTATTTAATCCACTTAAACCAGTTCAGGGTGATGGGGGCCAAAGCCTCTTTAGGCTTCATTGGACACAACACCTAGTCCAGTGTAGGGTACATTCATGCACATTACGCTACAGTATGATGAAATCATTACCTTGTTTGTCCTCTATTAAAATGTGTTCTTAGGGGACCTCTAGGGACAACATTAAGTTTCTTTAATTTTGAAGCAAGTGGCACATGGAGAAGCAGGTAGCGGACATCTATTTCCATCCACTCTTTATTTGCCCTTGTAAATGCATATTAGTATATTAGTATTAGTATATACATTGTTTGAGTTTTACTTGTTCCTTTTACAGTTTTGCAAATATTTAGTGTGGATGTAAAAAAAATATATGATTGTTCAGGCCTATTCTTGTGTGTTTGACTATGACACAGAAAGATGTCTTTGCGCTAAAGAATCTGTATTGTAATTTGATTTAATTTATACCATTTCATGAGAAAGTAGTAACAAAACAGTTTGCATTAAATTTAAAGGCATTTTAAAGAAGAATGTATGTTAAGTTGACAGATTCTGATAGGTATTGTTTGTTGTTTTATAGTTTCACACCACTTTTCATTAAATGCCTGAACACAACCACTGCCTTAGGTGTTTATTGAAGGAGTGTTTAGCTCACTGCATAACTACTTATGTAAAACATGTGGTGAGGGAAGAAGAGACATAATTGTCTGCTTGTCAAAATTCCTTGTCCTGTGCCTTCTGCTAAATTTCTAATTAAATGCCCGCAATTAAAAATAATGCTACTTTTTCTTTTAGGGTTCTAAAATATATAGCAGTGCTGGCCAACTCCAATTCAGGAGAGCCACAGTGGCTACTGGTTTTAATCATAACTATTTTCCTAATTAGTGACTAGTTTTTGCTACTAATTAACTTCATTTAATTTATCTGCTATTTAAGACTCTGACCCTTTAATTCAGGGCTGGGCAACATCAGTCCTGGAGGGCCGCAGTGGCTTTAGGTTTTTAATCCAACCCAATTGCTTCATGACAAATCATTAATTGATGAAGAAGCGCTTATTGCTCAAGTAACCTTTTTCTGCTTCATTTTAGTTTTCTTGCTTGTTAAAATTTTGAACCCTTAATTGCTTATTTTAGTCTTAAACAGCTGTATTCATTGTTTTAACTGCTCCTTATTGGCAAATAGATGCAAATGACAAAGGAACCAGCAATCTGGCTTGTCTCCATTTCCAGCAGTGTGTATTCATCATTCACAATTTGGTTTAATTAAGTACTCAGAAGGAAACTGAAGAGAAAGTGAAGAACTGAAAATGACTTGTTCATTTTAGGCCTCAAATCGCTTGGAGGATACATGTATCATTAGAAAGGAAAAAGAAAATCTATAATCCTCTTTAATAAAATCCCTTTGTGCGTCCAGGTGTCCGTGTGTGTGTGTCTTCTGGTGAAGTGCGCATGCGCGGGGCACGGTGCAATGCGCGATATTACTGTCAGAGAAAGTTAGAGGCTTTTTACGGAAATACAAACCAGTATTACTGCGAGAGGAAATTAAAGGTACACAATACAGTGACGCATATTACAGCCACATACAAGCCTGCATTACTGTCAGAGGAGATTAAAGGCATATTACCGACGCGCACGCCTGCATTACCGCCAGAGAAAATTAAAGATATATTATGGACGTACAAGCCAGCGGACGTACAAGACAGTATTACTGTCACAGAAAATTAAAGACACACAATGCACGGCGGCAGCCCATGAAGAACGGTCAGCTCAGCAAGTAAACATCAACAAAAGAAAGGCTGAAAGAAAGAAAAATACGACCAACAAAAAGAATGAGGTCAAAGTCCCTTGCCATTTAATATAGACTCTTCCTACTAATGTTTATTCACTACTGTTCTAGCGCCCGTTATTGTAAAGGGCTAAATGACTAGTTTAAGAATAAAGTGATATGGTAGAGTTAAAACACTAACAAGCCATGAAATAAAATAAGATCTGTTACTGCTGAGGATTGGCCTCTAATTAAGCAACTGAGTTGGAACAAAAAACCTGTAGCCACTGTGGCCGTCCAGGGTCTGAGTTGGCCACCACTATATATAGAGTTGGTAACACAATTTATTTACTTAAAAACTATAGCTTATATAAATAAAACACTATAATTAAATATTATAAATCTTATTTAATAAACTAAAAATAACTCACACTTTTTAATCTCCGTTACACCTACCATACATGCATGTCTTTGGGATGTAACAGAATAACTACGTCATTTGGAGAAAAGACCTGCAAAGATGAGAAGCAAATTTTAGACTCCACATGAACACCAAACAGTCCCAAGACTCAAACCTTGGTCTCTAAAGCTGTGGGGCACCAGCAGTTACACTATATTACAGTGCCAATCTGATTAGATTTTAACTATATTAATAATGATCATGTGCAACTGTGACTTGGAGTTAGAATAAGGTAATTCTTGCATACTGTATTGATCCCAGAAAATGGCCATTAAACTACCAGAGAGAGTATAACAATCATCATGTAACTGAAAGCTAAGAAGGCCATACATTCTTATTGAGTATTGGCCCTCCTGCCAACTAAAAAATTCAAAGAAAAGAAATGGAAAAATGTAAGGAGAGAATAGGGACAATACTGAAAAAAAATGTCTTCCTGGCAGAAAACACCTGTATTGGATACAATGCAGCTTAGTGCTAAGGCAGCCAAATGCAGTAAAGATAATCCTGTGAGGAAAAGCCTGCCAAGGGGCCATAAAAAGAATCTTGACAACAGCAGTGACAAAAAACCTTGAATAGAGAAAATTCCTATGGGTGACTGTGATAAAAAAGCCTTAAGGGGGCTACAAAGAACCAATGTAAAACAAAGGGAAACAGAAATCCAGCATCATGAAAATCTAGCAGAATATGGCCACTAAAAAGTCTGCAGAAAGCTGTGACTGAATCAACCTGTCACAAACTAAAAGAAAAAACCAGCCAGAATCAAAGAAATCCATGCTCATTACCTGCACTACTCTGAGGGAAAATAGATTTGTGAAATAATTCTATTTTGGCCTAAAGTGACTCTTTGTTTTGGCTGTGAAACAAAATTCATTTTAATATTAAAAAGGCAATCAGAACAAAAGTGCCCTCTTTATTAAGCCCATCTGTCATTCCTGTAAAATTCATCAACAATATCATATGTGCAGAAAATACCATCAAAAGATGTAAGGGAATTACCAATGGGTTGAATGTGTATATGTGAACGACTGAGAAGGAAAATGTGCACTTGATATGAAGGCCTGAGCACGTAAGGAACAGAGACCCTTGTGAGTTTTACCAGCATGACAGTAGCATGTAATACTGGGAGAATTCTACACAGCTCGCAACCAAAACAACAGTGAGACAGAAAGACAGAGGCTGGCGGTACAGAACAGCAGATGAACTCTTCTCTGTGAACTAACAGTTGAGTACAACAACAGCACCTACAGAGGCGCAGCAGAGTGTGAAATTCAGTGTATCTTTAATGGATGGGGAACAGCAGTCTAGCATGTCAAATACCAAAGTTGTGGTAGGAGTGGACCAAGAAACATAAATGAACATGGAAAAGCATTTCATGTTTTGAGGAAGGCTGGTTCCTTAGGGGGCGGCACGGTGGCGCAGTGGGTAGCGCTGCTGCCTCGTAGTTGGGAGACCTGGGGACCTGGGTTCACTTCCCGGGTCCTCCCTGCGTGGAGTTTGCGTGTTCTCCCCGTGTCTGCGTGGGTTTCCTCCGGGCGCTCCGGTTTCCTCCCGCAGTCCAAAGACATGCAGGTTAGGTGGATTGGCGATTCTACATTGGCCCTAGTGTGTGCTTGGTGTGTGGGTGTGTTTGTGTGTGTCCTGCGGTGGGTTGGCACCCTGCCCGGGATTGGTTCCCTGCCTTGTGCCCTGTGTTGGCTGGGATTGGCTCCAGCGGACCCCCGTGACCCTGTGTTCGGATTCAGCGGGTTGGAAAATGGATGGATGGATGGATGGTTCCTTAGGATCACAAAATGGTCCTCCAAATTCATGGGCCATTCTGTTGAGAGTCAACAAGGCAGGCCGGGGTTTCTGGTAAAATGGTGCATGATGTGTTTATGTGGCACATGGTGGATCCCTTAAAACAAGTAGAGTAACGTTTCATTGCCACAGGACTCCTGTATGCGAGCCCATATTTTCAACAGGACAATGTCTGAAAATAGAGAGAGACCAAGTATAGTTCAAGGAACATGACAGTGAATGTCGTGGCATTCTATTCACCGGATCACAGTTCAAAATAGGAGCTGTGGGATGTGATGGAACAAGATATTTACAGAAGAGAGCCACCATCTGCTAATCTGAAACTGCACCCATTGAACGCCTATATCTCCGTGGCAAACTTTGAAGTTCAAAAGGATCAGTTTTTTGTAGGCAGATGTACCACAAAGTGACCACTGTGTACAGTATCTCCAAGTATTGCTATCGATAATATGTGAGTATTTGAAAGTGGAAATGTGACCATCAAAGGTATACATTCTTTTCCTAATTCTTTTCTTCAAGGTTGTATAACAACCGCCCCCTCATCCCCCAAAAAAGTGATGGGTCCACAGCAATACCTTCTAGTAAATGCAGCTATGGTGCCTAAGTCTGTATGCAAGCCTCCTAAAAATTTGCTTATTCTATTTAGTAATTAGTGCAACTTGTTTAATAGTAATATGTACAGCTTTCTTCCGGTCATTGCACAGATACTCGGTATGCACATTTACCATATTTGGCACGTGACTTACTGAAAAGCAGTATGGATTAATGGGTTTTTGTTCATTTTTTGCCTCTCCACATATTTAGAGCCAAAATACACACATGAAAAAGCAGCCTCCTTTAGACCTTGGTGCTTAATGCTAAGCGCAGTTGCCTCTGGGCTTGATAAACCTGGTGTCAAATCTGGCTTTGGGTCTGTCTGCAAGAACTTGGCTCATTTACCTAATGGTTAAATGATTTTTCTTGGGGTACTTCGATTCTTCTCATATCCCAAATCAGCACCGGGGCTGAGTGTCTGAAGCAGTGGACTGGTGTCCTGTTTAGATTTGGCTCCTACCTTGTGCTGAGTGTGGCTGTTGAAGTGATACGAGGAAGAAACTTTTGGAATTTAAAAAAAGTTTTCTGAATTAAGAACTAAATTGTGCCATTCTGATGAAGGAGGTAAACGTGCTTGAGGAATTACGTGGCCTTTGTTTTATAGTGTGAAATGCTAAACTGGTATTAATGGAATTGCTTGGTTAAGGTTTAACAGACTGTTTAACCTAATCAAATAAGAATGCTGAAAGTTTAAGAATTGACTGTATGCTCTTACTGCATTTTGACAAAAGGTCTGATCATTTGTATATTACTTATTTACTAAGTGTTTATCAAGTTTAATTCTGAATAAGGATAACAAGCAGGCATGACTCAGCACTCACAGGATTGGCATGCCTAATAGATTGGGAATATAAACCAGATAATAAAATGGAGAGGGGTCTTCTTCTTTGTGAATGACATAAGCTGCTGTTAGTCTGCCTCTGAAGGGGAAGTGTAACTAAGAAATGTGCCACCTGGAATGAACACCATCTTAAAACTGCTGCAGCTGCAAGAATCCAAGTTGAATACTTAAAGCAGTACTTCTATATATACAGTACTTCTGCTTATGATATTACACTTAGATCACATTGAATAGAAGAACAGTTTGCCTGAACTGCTGTTCTGCCTGTGGATTCTCCCTTCAGAATTAACCTCCTCAGTATTAGACCCAAGCATCACTCGGGCTATAAAAACAGTGCTAAAAGGTTATGTCACTTGGGCAACTCTATAGATGAATCTCGCATAAGCGTTAGAAGTGAGGATTACTCAGGTTGTAAAAGTGTCAACAGTGTTAGTGCTGAGTGTTACTCAGGCAACGATATAGACATGTCTTCTACTAGCCTCATAATGGCATCTTGTAAGAAACGTTTTTCAGCAGCCCGGGTGTTGCAAGCTCTTGACAGTGATACGAGCAGTGATGATGAACTGAATCTGTTCTCAGGCAGTGACACTGATATGGACAGTGAAATCAAAAATGATTCTGATGAATCTGAAAGTCAATCACACATGTGCAGTGTGCTGTTCAAAAGCTGATCAGTCTGGAAAGAAAATCTGCAAGAAATCACGTTACTATTGTCCCAACTGTGAGGTTGGATTGTGTATTTCACCGTGCTTCAAGATATACCATACAAACAACACATTTTGGCAGTATATACAATATTATCATTATTACAGTAGACCCCCGCGAAGACACGGTTCAGGGTTTGCAAAGTCAGTCGTTCTCAGATTTTTCCTTAAAACCAAACTAATAATTGTTAGCGGAAACAATTTTTTTCATGGCAATACTGCACTGTAGAGAGAACAGGAAGCAACTGTAGAGGAAAACGCGGCTTGGGATGGTGAAAGTAGCCAATCTGAGAGTGCTGTACTCTACTAGAATTTGAAACTGCAACTCCCAGCAGTCCCTGCAGTGGCTCTGATTGGTCTTCTGCTGAGGGTGCAGGGGCTGTTGGGGTCAAAGGATGTCAGAGCGACTTTTAAAAAGGGGGCCGGTGACCAAAAGAAAAAAACAAAGTTTTTGTAATTTGTGTTACAAGTTCCTGTCTATCTGCCTGCCTTCTGTTGGGTTACCTGTACTTATTCGTTTTGTCCCGGATTGTTTCGTGGTCGGGGTCTGGATTGTAAGCCATGTGCCAGTGTACATGAGGACTGTAAGTAGATTCCTTGCCATTCTACGAAGAAAGGAGCGCTCCTGAACCCGTCCACCTGTCTTCACCATTTCAAGAACTACCGGTAGGACTATCTTTACATTCCCATTTAACATGCGGATCTCTGACTATCTATTTTCATCATTACATTTCATCCATTGCCTTTTTCATGGACTTTACTGTGTGTGTTTTGTTTGTGCTTTGTTATATTTAATGTATAATCGCCGTAAGGGAAACAGGGGTGGTATCGTTGTTTTCATTAGTTTTCATTATACAGTAATCCCTCCTCCATCGCGGGGGTTGCGTTCCAGAGCCACCCGCGAAATAGGAAAATCCGCGAAGTAGAAACCATATGTTTATATGGTTATTTTTAGAATGTCATGCTTGGGTCACAGATTTGCGCAGAAACACAGGAGGTTGTAGAGAGACAGGAACGTTATTCAAACACTGCAAACAAACATTTGTCTCTTTTTCAAAAGTTTAAACTGTGCTCCATGACAAGACAGAGATGACAGTTCTGTCTCACAATTAAAAGAATGCAAACATATCTTCCTTTTCAAAGGAGTGCAAAGCAAGCAGTCAAAAAAAAAATCAATACGGCTTTTTGGCTTTTAAGTATGCGAAGCACCGCCGGTACAAAGCTGTTGAAGGCGGCAGCTCACACCCCCTCTGTCAGGAGCAGGAAGAGAGAGAGAGAGAGAGAGAGAGAGAGAGAGATAGCGAGAGACAGATAAAAAAAATCAATACGTGCCCTTTGAGCTTTTAAGTATGCGAAGCTCCGTGCAGCCTGTCCTTCAGGAAGCAGCTGCACACAGCCCCCCTGCTCACACCCCCCTACGTCAGCGCAAGAGAGAGAGAGAGAGAGAGAAAGTAAGCTGGATAGCTTCTCAGCCATCTGCCAATAGCGTCCCTTGTATGAAATCAACTGGGCAAACCAACTGAGGAAGCATGTACCAGAAATTAAAAGACCTATTGTCCGCAGAAACCCGCGAAGCAGCGAAAAATCCGCGATATATATTTAAATATGCTTACATATAAAATCCGCGATGGAGTGAAGCCGCGAAAGGCGAAGCGCGATATAGCGAGGGATCACTGTATTCTATATTTGCTGTTTGATTACTGGTTTGCTTTGTTTTTGTCTCTGTTTGCGAGTGCGTGCAGGTCGGGTCAAGGCTGGGTGCGTCCCTGGAATCTCCACCATAAAAATAAATAAATCACCAGACCGCTACAGCGTTACTCATTTCTCCTTGCTGCTGATTGACTGCTGCCCTGTGACGCATCTCCAGCTGAGTGTTCTTGTGTTTTCCGTTTCTGTTCTTCTTAACCCTGAAACCGCCGCAACCAGCTATAGTCGTTTCCCACTGCCATTTGCCAGCACGTAGGAGCTGAGTATATTCGGTGACGTACATTCATTGAACGCCACAACCGGCTATAGTCAGTTCCTTGTGCAATTTACCAGCACGCCAGAGCTGATCAGTCAGTGCCGTACATTCGTTGAGCAGCCCACTCATGACAACCGCCGGCCCCTGCAGCACTGCAGCCTCACTGTCTCTGGGACTGAGCTGCTGCACTAGACTAGCCTGCAAGTATCAGCGCTTACCTCTGTGTGCTTGCGTGCAGCCAGTTCAATTGCAGTTGGCTCGGTGATTTACTGAATTTCATCAATGGCATCAGTTACACCTTGTACATATTGTTCCAGTAGTTTTTTTAATAGTTTTTTCAGTTCATTGGCAGTGTGTAAAATGATCAGTGTTGCAGTAATTGTGATACTCTTTGCATGAAAAAGTGTTCCATTAAAATTTCACTTTTTCTTTGTGAATTGTGATGTTTACTTAAAAAGTGCAGCAAAAAAGTATTTGGAGTCCAGGGATGCATTAACCCCCAAGTATGTGGCAGTTTAAGGGTTAAAGCCCCAAGATGCCGCCGAAACACCCTGCACATTCTAAGGCTTCTGGCAATGAAAACGCGTTTGCATAAATTACAGTACATATAGCGGTAACATCAGTATTTTACATTCTAGCAATGCGGGTGACACATCAGTACAGTACTGTATAGTATACGGGTTTACCTTTACATTCTTTTTTTTTAGATAATGTATTAAGCTGAGGTTGAAATGAAGTTAAAGTGTTTTGGGGGCATATTTAGGGTTTAAAATATAAAAATAGGCATTTATTTAACCACATCCATAATTCGCGGTTTTTCACAATCTGCGGGTACTCTAGAAACGTAACCCCTGCAAATTTCGGGGGTGCACTGTATTATTATTATTTGTATCATTATTATACTTTCTACACTTCTGACTTTGTATTTTTGTGTTTTTCACATGTTATAGTGGAAAGATCAGATTTAATAAAAATGTAATTTTTCAAGCCAAAAAAATACAACACTTTTTAAATGTTTTTTCGAGAAAAAAATGTAATGCTAAGGAGCTTAAGAGCTCATTATGAATTCCAGGTCAGTAGAGGTGCAAGAACATGTTTTCAATGGAGTCTGTACATTGTTTTGAGTGAAGCGGCAGTACATGTGCAATGATGTACCTTAGTGACTGAGGCCTTATCTGTCTAGTCTAATGGGCACGCTCCGCCAGGCAATCCTTAAGTCTGGTAAACAGAAACTCAAACACACATCTTTAATACTTAGTCTGTACGTGGTGTAGTCTTTGGTGAAACAGCAGCATAGGTAAGCGTGTACCTTACTGGCTGAAGCCCCAAATGCCTAGTGGACACACTATGGTTGACAATTCTATAGTCCAGTTAATTGTCTTCTATATTACTACAGTTTAGAATATATTAGATTAGATTTTGTGGAAATTTAAATGCATACAACAGCAAAAACATAAAAAACAAGAATACAGATTCACAGGACAGATAATATAGCCAAACAATCCATGCTCCTATATGCAGCATGCTATAATTAACTAGGGGGTTAATGCTCCGTGAGCCATTTCGCGTCTCTGCCGATCGCATTGTGAAAAGGGGGGCTGAACGTACCCCAAGGAGATGTGGTCGCTCCTCCAAAACACCCTCTTAAACGGTGATACAATGGGAAACAAATACAGTAATCCCTCGCTATATCGCGCTTCGCCTTTCGCGGCTTCACTCCATCGCGGATTTTATGTGTAAGCATATTTAAATATATATCGCGGATTTTTCGCTGCTTCGCGGGTTTCTACGGACAATGGGTCTTTTAATTTCTGGTACATGCTTCCTCAGTTGGTTTGCCCAGTTGATTTCATACAAGGGACGCTATTGGCAGATGGCTGAGAAGCTACCCAGCTTACTTTTCTCTCTCTCTTGCGCTGAGTTTCTCAGATCCTGACGTAGGGGGATTGAGCAGGGGGGCTGTTCGCACACCTAGACAATACGGACGCTCGTCTAAAAATGCTGAAAGATTATCTTCAGTTGCTATCTTTTGTGCAGCTGCTTCCTGAAATGACATGCTGCACAGTGCTTCGCATACTTAAAGCTCGAAGGGCACGTATTGATTTTTGACTGAAAAACAAACTCTTTCTCTCTCTCTCTCTCTCTCTGCTCCTGACGGAGGGGGTGTGAGCTGCCGCCTTCAACAGCTTTGTGCCGCGGTGCTTCGCATACTTAAAAGCAGCCCTATTGATTTGTTTGTTTTTCTGTCTATCTCTCTGACAGCCTGTGCTCCTGACACTCACTCTTTTGAAGAGGAAGATATGTTTGCATTCTTTTAATTGTGAGACTGAACTGTCATCTCTGTCTTGTCATGGAGCAGAGTTTCAACTTTTGAAAAAGAGACAAATGTTTGTTTGCAGTGTTTGAATAACGTTCCTGTCTCTCTACAACCTCCTGTGTTTCTGCGCAAATCTGTGACCCAAGCATGACAATATAAAAATAACCATATAAACATATGGTTTCTACTTCGCGGATTTTCTTATTTCGCGGGTGGCTCTGGAACGCAACCCCCGCGATGGAGGAGGGATTACTGAACTATTTTTGTTTACCTCCTCTTTGCTCGATCAGCTGCTGACTTGCTGCTACTGCCATGCCGTGTGATCTGCATCTCGTGCGGCGTTTCGAACATTTAAAAACCTGTACAGCAGCTGTCCTTTTGTCTCACTGCCTTGTCTCTCTTCTCCCCCAGACATTCTCTGCTCCTGTTGGGGGTCCCACTCCCGAGGTGCGCCCCTATGAAGAGGAAGATTTTCTATTCTTTTAATTGAGAGATGGAACTGTCCCCCTCCTGGCAACACGAATTGGATGATTTACAAGTCTCTGACTTAAAGTTGAAATCTGAACAACATATTTGATCTCTTTTCGCTGTTCCTTTATTTCACCGAGTAATAATTTCTGTTTGTTTGCGCTAATGCGATCTTTACTATAATTTTTTTGAGACTTTCGAATTTTCCTACTTCCAATACCTCTAACCTGCTCTGCATGTGCACCATGCCAATGTTTTTAAATTCTTATGATGTTCTACTTTATTATCTACTCTTTGTCTTTTTTCCGGCCCCGGGCATGGTTAAATCTCTTGGCACAAAGTTACGTCTCGTCTCTCTGAACAGGTCTCGTCTCGTCCCAAGATTTTTTTATATAATAGATATGTGTTCCCACCTAGCAAAAAAAACAAGAGACTTAGGGGTCAGTATGAAAATAAATGTATTTTTCATGATACCACAGGTAGGATCTAGCTGCATCATAACCCTGCATTGGAACAAGCGGGCTCAGAAAATGAATGACTGAATGTAGTGACTTAGAAATCACTATCTGTTCTTTCAGGTCTCTTTGATGCTCCTATTTTTCTTAAAAAAACAACCCTTTCACATAATGTGAATTGATAGTGCTTTGTATTTCCAGCAGATTTTAATGGCTTCTTTTAAAAGAGACATGCCATGGTGGCGTACTCTTGTCAGAATCTCTGAGAGTTTACTGCATGTGGTAAACAGTGCATTCGATCGGAGAGAACACCTGTTCAGACACCTGTATTTATGAATTTAGCATAAAAAAGGCCTTGCTAGAAGATTGGTTTTCCAGCAATAGATGGCTATGTGAAACTGTGATTACTAAGCTGTGCATTAGTGCAAATGTGTTGCTAGAAGTTTATTTTTATGTGAAATCAACAGGTACTTAGAAAAATATGCCTCTCCAAGATTTGGCAACCACTGAGCAACATGTGATAAATTTTGTAAACTCATATTAATAAACAATGTATACCGATTGTTTGAAGCCCATTCTTGACACTCCCCTGGAACCTCAAATAGACACCAAAGAGGTCAAAAAGTGTCCTTATGTACAACATAAATGACAAATCAAAGGAGAAACAATGTTGTGGCTCTGCTCAAAGCCATACATTTCACAGACCTAAGGTCATATCACATTATGTGACTTTTCTAGCAATTTCCAGCTGCAGAACAACATTTATTTTTATAGCACATTTTCATAAAAAGGCTATAACTCAAAGTGCTCTACAAGATGTCAAAGAAACAGTTACAAGCAAAGAAGAAATAAAATTTAAAAAAAGAAATAAAGAACATACAACATATCAAACAATTCACACTTACATGTGATAGATATCATAATCCTAGAGAGTCTTGAGGCAGTCTCAGCATGATCCAGTGTGACCTCTAGTCATATAGTTGGACATATTAGGTCCAAACAGTCTGTGACTCACCCCAAAAAAATCAAATAGTTTTGATCTTGAATGAAGTCGTAGTGGGCAGGCTTGTGTGCATATGAAAGCTCACAATCAATGAGCACTCACTTGGAAGTGTATATAAAGCAGTGACAAGGAATAAGGAATGCAGGTGTTTTGGACTTTCCAAACAGATGAGAAACTTACTGCCTGATGTCACATGTCTTGTGTATCACGTCAAAATGGAAAAAAAAGACAAATATGGGCAGAGATTGTGGCTGAACTTGTTGTACCTGTAAAGAGTCTGCATGACCAGTGGCTCTATCAGGCAGCACAGTCTTAATAATAATAATACTAATAATAATACATTTTATTTATATAGCTCAAGGCACTTAGCCTCTTGTCTGTCAGAAAAGGAAGTAAGCACTCAGTACTTTGGAAATGTGAAACTGTGCTGGAAAGTTGTTAGGCAATTATGTAATTTGACAAGATCAGCAACTTCGGCTGTCAAGTTTGACTTCCCTTCTGGCTCAAAGTCATATAATGTGGCATTGGCTTCATCAGTCCATTAACACTAGAATCCCTGAAGCCTACGAAAATATTAGTATAGCCAGACCATCTTAAATTCCTTTGCACCTCCTCATCAGCATCTTTGTTTTTTGCAAATGTGTCAATCAGCACAAGCAGCAAGCAGCCTGCTATCTCATCTCCCACCGACGCAGCTTAAGTGAGATGCAAAATTCTTGGAGCTGAAGTCTGTTTATCTGGGTGTGAGGTGCCTCAAGTTGTATAGGGTAAATAATATAACATTATTTGGAATATAAACATTTTATGTGTGTTCCATTTCTACAATAATCTGGATAAATGTAGGATGACAGGAAATGAGAGGCAGGAAATGTTGAACACATAACTAAAATAGAAACTTTTTTCATATTATATTAATAATGACAAAACGCTGACGTGAAATGTATAATGTGTGAAGACTGGAGTCCAAATATTAAAAAAACTCTTTCACAAAAGGTATAACAAAACATGCATGCTTTTATTCAAGAATATAACCGAAAGAAAAATAAATTATTATATTTACATGTTGCTGTCAATGTGTAAAAACCGAAACACAAATATCAATCGACACAAAGCAAACATGTCCACTTGGTTGGTGCAGAGGTAAGAACTGCTGTCTCATAATCAACAGGTTGTGGATTCAAGACTGGATCCTCCACGCATTTACCGTTTTGAGTAGTGAGCTGTTATTATTATTATTTTTATGCAATAAAACATTTGATTTGAGGAATTTTTATTTATTTTAGTATTTTATGTTCAGGGCGGCACGGTGGCGCAGTGGGTAGCACTGCTGCCTCGCAGTTGGGAGACCTGGGGACCTGGATTCGCTTCCCGGGTCCTCCCTGCGTGGAGTTTGCATGTTCTCTCCGTGTCTGCGTGGGTTTCCTCCGGGCGCTCCGGTTTCCTCTCGGTGTGTCCTGTGGTGGGTTGGCACCCTGCCCGGGATTGGTTCCTGTCTTGTGCCCTGTGTTGGCTGGGATTGGCTCCAGCAGACCCCCGTGACCCTGTGTTCGGATTCAGCAGGTTGGAACATGGATGGATGGATGGATGGATGGATTTTATGTTCACTAAGCAATAAGCCTACAGAATTTCATTTTAATAAAAAATGAACAGATAACACCTGTAGTCTATAGTTTAATTATAAAAATACACTTTAATATAGGTCATAATGCCTCTTTTTGTCTGGTTTTTAAAGGAGGTTAGTGTAAAAAAAATTTTCAAGAGATAAAGAAAAAAAGAAGGAATTGGTATCGGAATTGGCCAATAAAGTAATATGAAAATTGGTGATCGGTATAGGCCTTAAAAAAGCTGATCGGAGCATCCCTAGTGTCAACAGTGTTAATAAACTAGGGCCTACATTTCAGAAGCATTGCTTTATCATACCTATCAGGCATGCTATATCACAAGAGATCAACCCAACGTGCTGGTAATTTTAAGATACCTATCTATATTAGATGCTGCTCACTGAGACTTCATTACTTTGTACAATTCAAAATGTAAACTGAAAATATTAATCAAGTTTAATCTAGTGCAGTGGTTCTCCAAGTGTGGGGAGAAATTTTACGGGTGGGCAAAGGAAATTATGAAAACAGGGGTTTAAAAAAAAATTCGGAGCAGAATTAAAAAGAACAGCAGAGGAAACTGCGCACCACACTAAGATAATGCCATAAGGCAAGGATTCTTAAACTTTTTAATCTGAGGACCCAAATAATATTATTGGTACCTTACAGGGACCCAGGAATGGGGTTATCACCATTAAGTTTTTGGTTCCATTCAAGCATATTTCGCACATAAATATTAATATGTATTTTTATTAAAACAATAATTATCATTTGAAGCAGGAAAAACATCCATGAGGTATATCACTGTCAGTGTAAATGCCAAGAGTAAGTTTTAGTAAGCCTCAGAGAAGTAAATTTGTCTTGTGGCTTGTGATGACTTTTGAAAGAACAGTATGAATTGTCACTTAACTTGACCACTTGACAAAAGCAATGTATTGTGTGTTTTTTTTTTTTTTACAGACATTTTGGTTGTATTGTGTTTGATAAGGAATAAAGTAGTCAAAATAATTAATGTAGCGTATTTACCTTGTGTTAAATAGCAACAGAGTTCTACCATTCACAATACATTATTTTAAACACTTTTGCAAAATTGTTTAGTATATCCAAGTCATATAATATTATAGAATGCCCTCATTTTTATATTTACTGATGTTGTTACAGTTCTCAAAAGTCCAACAAACACACCTTCCCACTATTAGTAGATTGAAATTTATCGGAACACTTTATAACATCAATACAAAAAGGAATTTTTCCTTGTTGGGGAATGTTAAACTTAGCACAAAATCTTCTTTGCACCTCTGTTACCGATTTGAATTCAATGTATGCAATGAAGGTGAACATGCGATGTGGCACTAACCAGTTGTCAGTGGCCAGTAAAACTGTATTTAGTGTACAACACTGTATATCTCGACCCTGTTAACTGACCCTTCACAACACACTGAAAACTGTCACATTCTTGTACTGTACACATTATTTTTGTTTTGATATTTCAGTCTAGCACTGTGTCATTTCCTCCTCTCTCTGCTCTTCTTTTGCATGTATTATCTTGTCAGTCGACTTGGTTTGATTTTTCCACAGGTTGAAAGAGTGAAGGTGGTGTCAGGGTGAATAATTATTACTGTTTCCTACCATAGGAATGAAAGCTCCCTATGATGTGTTAAAAGTATTGTTCATTGGCCACATTTCAGATTTCATACTACAGAAATAAATAGGATGCTAAATCGTGAGTCATAGTTTAGACCTACTGCCAAAATTAATTGGAAAAGATATGTGAGGTCTGACAAAGGCCAGTAAGGAAGAAAAAGCATTAATACATTTTCACAGACAAGGTAACAACACAGACAGTTGAGTCAGGTATAGGTGGAAAGCTGATGAGTAGAAAATATGACAGTGTGATTTTTCTGATTGAATATACGAGTTCTATAGTGGGTGAGGAGGAGAGATCCCTGTCTATCTTGTGTCTGAAAACACTTGCACATAATAGCATGAAGCACAACAAATTAAGACCACCCTTGGAAACCGTGTATCTCAGCAAACCTTGTAGATAAGCCACTACATTTTTTTCAGAGGAAACACAAATTAAGGTCATATTTGTGAATAGCACAGCTCACATAGTGTGTGGCACATTTAAAAAAAAAACAAAAAAAAAACACAACAGTGGAAGATTTAATACTTCTTGCTGCAACTGATATGGTGTCATCTATGATTAGTAAGTAGGCAAATACCTTTTATCCATGTAGCACTTTTCAAGAACAAATGTCACAAAGTGATTTACAAATAGTCAGCACAGAAACTCACACAAAAGCAAGGTAATAAATTAAAACCAGGAACAAAATGCATAGACATACACAATAAAACTTGATAATCCACAAACGCAAGCTTGAACAAATTAAGACCAGGAAAAAATGCAGAGAGATACACAATAAAAAACAATAATATTACAAATGCGAGCATAAACAAATTTAAATCAGGAAAAAATACATAGACACACACAGTAAAATTAGACAAAAGCAACCTTGAATAAATTGGTCTTAAACTTCCGTTTAAAAATATCCACAGTGTCCACTAATCTCACGTCTACACAAAGAGACTTCCACAGTTTAGGGTCCATAACCTCAAATGCACAATCTGCATTAGTGTTAAGTCTGGTGCGTGAGATGGCTAACAAACCCTGATCGGAAGACTACCAAGACCTGCAGGTGGTACGTGGCTGCAGTAGCTCAGGTAGAAGTTTGACCACATAGGGCTCTAAAAGTGAAAGCCAAGTTTTTAAAATGAGCTCTGAATTTCATGGGAAGCCAGTGTGATGTGAGATCTTTTAGATGATCTAGTCAGGAGCCGTACAGCAGCCTCCTGGACTGGGTGTAGGTGATCCAGTGACAAATTTAAGCACGTGAACAGAGAGATAGAGTAATCAAGACAAGAAGACAAAAGGTTGCACTGTCATCTCCAAATTTGCCTGATTTCGGCTATACTCCTGAGGTGGTAGAAGCAAGACTGTGTTAAGCATTTGACATGGAAAGAAAGTCTAATGGATCTAAAACATTTGGGATAAAATTGTCAGGCACACAATTTAAATTTTCAGTTTTATCAGTATTTAGTTGAAAATAATTCTCAGCCATCCACTTTTTTGTAACATTGAGCCAGTCATGCAAAATACTGAGATAAGCATCACAAACTAAACTAACAGCACAGATTCAAGATGTACAAGTGGGCATGAAATGATCTGGAGGAGCAGCTCATTAGCAAAATAAAAGGCAAACACTTCACTCTGCAGGTGGACAAGGGTACTGACAGCAGTAAAGAGTGCATGCTGATTGCTTATATTCATAATTTTGATATAAAACTGTTCAGTGAAGATTTGCTCTTTTGAAAATATGTCTCAAATAGGATAATGGCTGACAAATATTTTAGAAAAACAGGCTCCTGCCTGACCAACACTGACATCTGACTCCAGTTCATATCTCAGACAGTGTGTGAATTATGGAAAGGTGGAAAGACAGAGGGTGGTGCGTATTCTTTTACCCTCTGCTACATCGTATCTGTGTGAGGTGGGATTTTCTGCATCACTAAGAACAAAATACAGACGTATACAGATGAACACAGAGAGTGACTTGTGAGTAGGCCTACCAACACTGCAGCTTTGCTTGAAAGCATGAATACATAGAACGGCAACATGGTTATTGCTGGAAAAACATGGTGTAATGTTGAAAGCTTAAAGAAAATATTAATACAATTTTTAGTTAATGTTGTCATCCAAGTTTTTTGATGTTCTTTCACTTTTTAACATAATATAATGGCCATTTCTAATTATAGGTATGTCTTTTGTGGCGGACAGCTGGGACCCATGCCCGGTCGGGACGCCCCTTTGACACTAGATCCGGGGGAGCAGCCATGGGATCCACACTATGTCCCCTGGAACACTTGGTGGCAGCCCCCCTAGGTTGCATCGGGGCCACAGGCATGGGACTTTGGAGCTCATCCCTGTTGGGTTCAGTGACCAACGTCAGGGGGAGCTGCAAGGCTTCCTGAGCCTGTGTGGGCGGTAATGCAGCCACACCCGGGTGGGCTATAAAGGGAGCCTGCGGCCACTATTCAGGGCACCAGAGTCGGGAGGAGGAGGAGGAAGTGGCCTGCAAGGAGTGGAGGAAGAATTTTAGTATTGGTGTTTTGATTTTGGGTTTGTGTGCTTTTTGGGACTGTGTTGTGCCTGTGGGACACGGGGAAGACATGCCCCACAGGTGAAGAAAAATAAATTTGTCTTTTGTTTTACACGTGTCTCCGTTGTAAGTCTGTGTCAGGTTGAGTGCCTATATAGCATCTTTCACACTTTACCTGTAGACAAGACAAGGCAAATGAAATATTAGGTAGTATTTCAGGAGGCACATTTTACTTTGATGCTTTGATGTTTACCTAACCAACCCTCAAACACCCCAAGTTTTAGGAAATGACTTTGGATGTGAAATTTATTGTGAGGGGAATGGAGCATCAGACCAGCTTGGCAAAGATGGCTGTGTTTGGACTTTGAGCCTATAAGCCATCCACCACAGGAAGGCCATAAACTGACTAAAAAAAGCAACAGGGGAATGAGTTGTTCCTGAGCACTTTCATTGGTAACTGGTCAGGAAAGGACTAGTAAATTAATTCTATTAGTCTAAAGTATGGCGGTTTATGATTGGGTTTGAATTGGAAGCCACTCTGTACTACAGCACCCCACAGGTTTTTGTTTTGGGGTAAGAATGGAATAAAGTTGGTCACCTTGCCTTTATACCTCTCTGACTCACCATCTCGCCATGAAGAGAAGACCATAATGAAGACAACTCTACCTCAGCAGTCATATCCAGACAGGCATGTGGCCTGTTTCAAAACTCCATTCAAAGGCCATGTGGTAAGCTAGACAGAAGATTAGCCGAAACCCACCTATGGACGCAAGATGCACTGCTACTTAGACTGTGAGAGTATGGTTTCCCGTTATTCACGTAGTATTCTGCTTTTTTAATATTTCCGATCATTTTATCAATAATACATAATTAAATGTGTCACTTAACTCCTGCCTGTTTCTTTACTCTGTATAATTGTCTGAGGTTACACATGAAGAACAGAAGGGTGAAGGAAGTGCTAAAGAACCTGATCACAGAGTGGTAAGTATATGAGATTTTATACATTTTAAAAGGATCTACACAATAAAGAGTATAAAACAGAAAAATAGGGTCATCATAGGACCCTACACAACAAAACAACACGTAAAATAAATATTCATTAAACAGCACTGGGTCATAAAGGGGAGCCCTTTGCTATATACCCACTTGCCAATTTGATAAAAAAAATGACCATTTTTGTTGTGGCCAAATGCAACAGAGAATGAGATGAAAATTCATTCTGACATGAAGTTTTTTTGGGGATCTTTTGTAAACATTTCATTGTCAAATATCAACCTATAATTTCCATTTTTCAGAAAGTAGGAATTAATTTTTTTTTTCACAAAAACTATGCATAAGCAATGAACACATATGTGCATTTAAAAAATAAAATAAAACAAATTCAATTTACAGTAATCCCTCGCTATATCGCGTTTCGCCTTTCGCGGCTTCACTCCATCGCGGATTTTATATGTAAGCATATTTAAATATATATCGCGGATTTTTCGCTGCTTTGCGGGTTTCTGCGGACAATAGGTCTTTTAATTTCTGGTACATGCTTCCTCAGTTGGTTTGCCCAGTTGATTTCATACAAGGGACGCTATTGGCAGATGGCTGAGAAGCTACCCAGCTTACTTTTCTCTTTCTCTTGCGCTGACTTTCTCTGATCCTGACGTAGGGGGATTGAGCAGGGGGGCTGTTCGCACACCTAGACGATACAGACACTCATCTAAAAATGCTGAAAGATTATCTTCACGTTGCTACCTTCTGTGCAGCTGCTTCCTGAAGCGACATGCTGCACGGTGCTTCGCATACTTAAAAGCTCGAAGGGCACGTATTGATTTGTGCTTGAAAAACAAACTCTGTCTCTCTCTATCTCTCTCTCTCTCTCTCTCTTTGTCTGCTCCTGACGGAGGGGGTGTGAGCTGCCGCCTTCAACAGCTTTGTGCCGCGGTGCTTCGCATACTTAAGCCAAACAGCCCTATTGATTTGTTTGCTTTTCTCTCTATCTCTGTGACAGTCACTGCTCCTGACACGCACTCCTTTGAAGAGGAAGATATGTTTGCATTCTTTTAATTGTGAGACGGAACTGTCATCTCTGTCTTGTCATGGAGCAGAGTTTAAACTTTTGAAAAAGAGACAAATGTTTGTTTGCAGTGTTTGAATAACGTTCCTGTCTCTCTACAACCTCCTGTGTTTCTGCGTAAATCTGTGACCCAAGCATGACAATATAAAAATAACCATATAAACATATGGTTTCTACTTCACGGATTTTCTTATTTCGCGGGTGGCTCTGGAACGCAACCCCCGCGATGGAGGAGGGATTACTGTAATAAGAAAAAGACCAAACAGGACATACTTAAAACAAGAAAAGCAAAAGACCAGCTGGGTGTACAAGCATGAAGGAATGATACATTTAGAAACACACTGTAAAGACGGTCATAAGGAAGCCCTAGAAAATCATCAGGAAATAATCTGAAAACTCAGTTACTGCAATAAACGTCTTTTAAATGTTAAACACCACTCATGTAGGCTGTGAGCATTAACAGCAAGCATTGTGGATTAACATGCATGCAAGTGGACTACTGTGACTAGCACAGCAGACACTGCAAACAGTGCAAAAGGAACACCGTGAAGTGGATTTTCTTTTAAGCAGAGAAACAAGACAGGGTCTAAAAACCGGGAAGTCTTAAATTACCTTAATGACAAAACCAGAACATGAGCTAAGAATCAAACCAAAATGGAAAAGCAAGGGTTCAACCTCTTAATTTTCTTAAGACCCTCTTTAGGCTTCTTCTAACATTACAGCTCATTAAGGACATGAGAACATCAGAAATTGACAAACAAAAGGAGACTATTTAGTTCATTAAGCTTGTTTGTTTAGCTAATAGCTAAGCTGTCCCAATGTCTCATCCACATTGGTTGTCAAGGTTTCTGTTTTAGCTGCATGTTACAGTAGTTTGTTCCAGATTCTCATAACTCTTTGAGTAATGATGTACTTCCTGGCTTCAAACCTAAATACACCTCCCCTTATTTTCCACTGATGTCAGCAAGTATGTGATTCATCCATAAGAACATAAGAAAACAGTTCTTTGATTCATTTTGCAGGTATACAGTATGTTACAACACCACCATCTCAGTCTTAAGTAGGCATAATGCAATAATGCTAAACATCATAACAATGTCTGAACATGTGATTAACAATGGGTGTAGTTGGTACAAACAACATGGACGTGGCCACACAAAATCCTCACAAAATGGCAACAACCAAAGAAGAAAACTCATCCAAGATGGTTCTGCTGTGATTTTAATGTAATAGTGATAAAACTATTCAAAATGCCACAGAAATGGATAAAAAAAATAAATCAATTAGACAGAAAAGAACCGAAAACACAGTGCTGACAGCAGGCCACACAAGCTTCGCAGCAGGCACAATCTCAAACAACTGCAGTGGAACAAGAAAACACGAGAGGCATTAGGTAAGTGCTAGCTGAGCACATGAATAGTCAATAAATAAATAATTTCAAAAACGTTAAAAGTTAACACTTGGCTAATGCTGTTAGCAGTGAAATCTTGTGGTGCCATGTTAGATCTTTCATCTCCAGTAGCTCTTAAAATCTGAAAAAAGTTGTTTAACGTATTTTGTGATGAAAGCCTTCAAATGACTTACAGGAAAAAAATGATACAGAGGCTCGATTTATGATGATTATTTCAGGAGTAGCACATATTTGTAAAGGTTATAACAGTAATTTATTTGGTATGATTTTGGGCCCACAGATGTCATGTTTATTTTCATCTTTAGGTTCGCTTCAAGCATTGTTGGGGATCTGGCCTCTGATGTTAGGACCCATGCTTAATTGACATAATGGGATAAAAGGACGGCTATGAGTTCAATTTCAGAATATTTCAGAACAGCTATGGGAAGTGGGAGGAGGAGATTAAGTTAATTAAAGTGCATCTTTTTTTTACCAATAACAAATAAATAAATAAACTATTTGGCCTTGATAGATGTTATGATGGGTCCATATATGAAAAACGCCCATGTCAAAACAGACATTATTACTTGCAGTTTACCTTGATGCTGGTTTCTGCCGTGTTGAGGGATGTCTGCAGCTTCTGGGATTTCTCCTTGAACTCATGAGCTTCTTCCTGAACTTGCTGTAATTCTGTCCGGAGTTTGCCCAATGTTTTCTGCAACGCTGCCTCTTGAGAGTGAAACTCTTTCCTCAGCTCAGCCTCTGTTTTCTTCCAGGCAAGCAGGTTTTCTGCTGTTAGCTGCTGCGTTCTCTTCATGGCCTCCAGTTCCCGCTCATAGAAGACTTGGGCTTTACTCAACTTGGCTTCGTACTCCTCCACCAGCTTCATTTTCTCAACTTTCAGCTCCTCTACTCTTTCGTTAAGAGCATCCACCTCAGCTTTGTGGAACTGACTAAGTTTTTCTTGGTCTTTATTGAAACTGGCATTCTGGGTTTGGTGACTCCGTAGCATATCCTGAATTTCTTGTTGGTGTGTGACACGTAATTCTTCCACGGCTACCCTCTTGTCTTGCTCAGACTGGGCATGGACTTGGCTAAAAGAACGCAGCTTCTCTTCAAAGCTACGACGCATCTCCTCCACCTCCCTAGACATGGTGACCACTCGCTGGGTGTGCTGGGCCTCAGTGCACAGCTGCATGTCTTCTACTCGCTGCCGGTAGGTCTCAAACTCGGTTAGAGCTTGCCGTTTCATGCGTTCGTGCAACTCTACAGACTCTTCAAGGGACTGGATGCGCCTCCTGAGATCCACCTCATCACTGATCTTACTTTTATATTGCAGGATTTTCTCTCTGGTCTCTGATAAAATCTGCTGTACCTCTTCCTCATGGGCCTCTTTCAGAGTTTGAATGGCTGCTTCATGCTCGTCATTTTTTGTGTTAAGTGCATAGATCACCTAGGGAAAAAACAAGAAATAAATGACAATTAATTGTTATGCTTTAAATGTCTGAGCATCTGAAGAAAAAACAAGTGAGTCAGCAGAAAAACAAAGTTTTCAGATCTCATCTAAATTATCTAATCTAAACCTGAAATACTGCAGCGGATTTATGCAGATGGCATGAATATCTGAAAAGAACATAAGAAAATTAAAAATCACTCTTGAATTAAGTCAATTTATTATACCAAATATACTTCTGATGAAAAAGCACAAATGTAACAAAAATAACCATTAACTTATTACTTTGTAATTATCTGCTTTTTTTTTTAGAACCAGATAATTAAAAACAAACTGCTGCTGTCTGAAGTCTGATCCTTTGGATGCACCTGGCGGATTTCTGATGTAACAAATGGCACAGTCAGTGGAGAGCACACGTTTCTGTCTCTGTAACTCTGACCTAATCGGACACTGCAGTATAGCTTTATTGTCTTTTCTACCTGAATGCATTTCTTCTTTATTATATTGAATGATTTTCTCAGTGCTGTTGTTTTGCCACATTCAATTTAATATATAGTGATTTAGAGCTTGAGATGGACGGGCACACCATCCAGCACTGGATCCTGCATTACACCTGATGCTGCCAGCAAAGGCTCAACCCATCATGGCCTTAAACTGAATGAAGTAAGTTGAGTAATGGGAAAATAGATATTGTGATTTAGAAGTAGCATACCATTCAGGGTTGAGTTCTGCTTTGAGCATGATGCTTCTGGGATAAGCGTTAGCTTCTTGTGACCCAAAACTATGTGTACTATATAGACAAATGTTTGTGGACACCCAGCCTGTGCTTGTTGGACATCCCGTTCCAAAACCATTAAACCATAGACATTAATATGGAGTTCACCCACCACCTTTCAGCCTCCACTCTTCTAGGAAGGCTTTTCACAGGATTCTGGAGCATTTCTGAGGTCAGGCAATGATATTGGATGAGAAGACCTGGCTCAAAATCAGCATTTCAATTCATCCCAAAGGTAGGGTTCAGTAGGTTTGAGTTCAGAGACCTGTGTAGGCCACTTGAGTCTGTCCACACCCAACTTGTCAAATTATGTCTTTAAGGATCTAGTTTTGGGCACAGGGGCACAGTCATGCTGGAACAGAAAATGGCCTTCCAAAAACTGTTGCCACAAAGATGGAAGAGCACAACTGTCTAAAATGTCTTTGAATGCTACAGCATTAACAGTACCCTTCACAGTAAGGGGCTTAGCCCAGACACTGAAAAATGGCCCTCATCAACCAAACTTTACAGTAGGCACTTTGCAATCACAAAGGTAGGATTCTCCTAGCATCCACCAACCCCCTCTATTTGTCGATGAGACTACCGGATACTGAAGTGGTATTCATCACTTCAGAGAATATATTTCCACTGCTTCAGTGTTCAATGGTGAAATGAACTACCACACAACACAGAGTTGGTTCCTATCTTAAGTTCACTTCTGCCACTGAAGTAGGCTTCAGTTCCCTGCACCTTAATTTGGAAGAAATGAATGGATAGAAATCATGATTTGAAATGGTATGGTATTGAAGCGAGGTAGTGATAAGACCTTACTTTGTTTGCACATTGTCTACAGGTAATCATAGATTATTTTTGAGTATTCCACCATTCCAAAAACATGTATACTAGGGGCACTAGTAACTCATTTGGGCTATTGTGAATAAGTGGACCCTGTGATGGACTATCACCCCATGAAGGCAGGTCTATCCCATAGCCTAAGTGATATAAACAGGCATCAATACAATATCCCACAACCCACCTCTACCATCTTGACAGGCCACTGGGTACTGCATTGGGAAAGTAACCTTGGGAAACCCTAGAGCCAATTAAACAATCACTATCACTATCTGTCTTGTGCTTGGTGCTGCAGTAGAAGGCTCCAGCTCTGGATGATGATTTAAAGAAGAGGAAACAAGTGGATGGATATTTTGATTTAATTTTGATATTCCAATTTTAGTACTGTACTTTAATTTTTATGTATGCATAATTCCCTGTAACGTGTTTTAAAAAAAGAAAACTATTACTGTAAGTGACTGAGACTAAAGACAAACTGTAATCAGTGCAGGAAAGAGCACCATCACATTTTACCATTCTCATAAAGACAGAACAGTAGGTCCATTCTCAGGATTTAGTGATTGATAACAATGCTCATGCACACAAAAAGCAGGGTTTTACAGACATATAAATAACCATAATCATGTCTATTGTTCGTATACTGATAATATGTAAGTTTAAAGAAAATCATGACAGCAAACACAGAATAGATTAATGGTACTGTTTACGTGAAAGGTCATTTTTAATTTATGTAGATCAAGAGCACCTGCATGCCAAAGGGTATGCATTACATAAGAAACTAGTAAACATTAAAATACTTAATTAAAAAGCTAATTTTAAAATGAAAAATTAATTATTGTCATTTAGACAAACATATTCATACCAATGAAAATCAAAGTTCCTGATATTAATGCTCATAAGTATTTCTAGCAGATATTTAGAAAATGAAAAACCCTTTAAACAGTCTTCGTAGATACAGTCATATGAAAAACTTTGGGAACCCCTCTCAGCCTGCATAATAATTTACTACTTTCAACAAAAAAGATAACAGTGGTATGTCTTTCATTTCCTAGGAACATCTGAGTACTGGGGTGTTTTCCGAACAAAGATTTTTAGTGAAGCAGTACTTAGTTGTATGAAATTAAATCAAATGTGAAAAACTGGCTGTGTAGAAATTTGGGTCCCCTTGTAATTTTGCTGATTTGAATGCATGTAACTGCTCAATACTGATTACTTGCAACATCAAATTGATTGGATTAGCTCGTTAAGCCTTGAACTTCATAGACAGGTGTGTCCAATCATGAGTAAAGGTTCTTAAGGTGGTCAATTGCAAGTTGTGCTTCCCTTTGACTCTCCTCTGAAGAGTGACAGCATGGGATCCTCAAAGCAACTCTCAAAAGATCTGAAAACAAAGATTGTTCAGTATCATGGTTTAGGAGAAGGCTACAAAAAGATATCTCAGAGGTTTAAACTGTCAGTTTCAACTGTAAGGAATGTAGTCAGGAAATGGAAGGCCACAGGCACAGTTGCTGTTAAACCCAGGTCTGGCAGGCCAAGAAAAATACAGGAGTGACATATGCGCAGGACTGTGAGAATGGTTATAGACAACCCACAGATCGCCTCCAAAGACCTGCAAGAACATCTTGCTGCAGATGGTGTATCTGTACATCGTTCTACAATTCAGCGCAATTTGCACAAAGAACATCTGTATGGCAGGGTGATGAGAAAGAAGCCCTTTCTGCACTCACGTCTCAAACAGAGCCGCTTGTTGTATGCAAATGCTCATTTAGACAAGCCAGATTCATTTTGGAACAAAGTGCTTTGGACTGATGAGACAAAAATTGAGTTATTTGGTCATGACAAAAAGCACTTTGCATGGTGGAAGAAGCACACCGCATTCCAAGAAAAACACCTGCTACCTACTGTCAAATTTAGTGGAGGTTCCATCATGCCGTGGGGCTGTGTGGCTAGTTCAGGGACTGGGGCCCTTGTAAAAGTTGAGGGTCGGATGAATTCAACCCAATATCAACAAATTCTTCAGGGTAATGTTCAAGCTTCAGTCACAAAGTTGAAGTTACGCAGGGGTTGGATATTCCAACAAGACAATGACCCAAAACAATTTGAAATCTACAAATACATTCATGCAGAGGGAGAAGTTCAATGTTCTGGAATGGCTGTCACAGTCCCCTGACTTGAATTGAAAATTCTATGGCATGATTTGAAGCAGGCTGTCCATGCTTGGCAGCCATCAAATTTAACTGAACTGGAGAGATTTTGTATGGAAAAATGGTCAGAAATACCTCCATGCAGAATCCAGACACTCATCAAAGGCTACAGGAGGCGTCTAGAGGCTGTTATATTTGCAAAAGGAGGCTCAACTAAGTATTGATGTAATATCTCTGTTGGGATGCCCAGATTTATGCACCTGTCTAATTTTCTTATGATGCATATTGCATATTTTCTGTTAATCCAATAAACTTAATGTCACTGCTGACATACTACTGTTTCCATAAGGCATGTCATATATTAAAAGGAAGTTGCTACTTTGAAAGCTCAGCCAATGATAAACAAAAATCCAAAGAATTAAGAGGGGTTCCCAAACTTTTTCATATGACTGTACCTGATCTGGCACAACTAAAACTGAAAAATGTGCACTGTGACAAATGCACACAGAAACATGTGCTCACATTAAAGATCTCACCTTGACTTTAAATAATTCGTTTTTGTCAGAAAGCTTGCAAAACTCTCAGATAATGGAAAAAATGAAATAATTTCATTTAGTAGACACTTACAAAAACATGGTCCCTGTCCAGTGTTTGTTCCTGCCTTGTGCCCTATGCTAGCTGGGATAGGCTCTAGCACCCCCACGACCCTGGTTTGGATTAAGCGGGTTAGGAAATGACACGATTGGGTTTGGACACGATTGCTACTTGCAACAAATGGGGACTGCAATGGGCTGTCGGTTTGCACCTCACTATGCAAATCTTTTTATGGCAAAATTGGAGGAAGATTTCATGTCAATGTGCATCGTAAAACCAATGTTGTATCTCCGTTACATAGATGACATCTTCATAATCTGGACTGCCAGTGAGGAGGACCTCCTCCATTTTCATAATGAATATAATTGTTTTCACCCCAACATAAAGCTGAAGCTGAATTACTCAAAAACAGAAGTCAGCTTCCTTGACACCACCGTTCAACTGAAAGACAACACCCTTGTAACTTCTATTTTTCACAAACCGACAGACAGACGGACCTACCTGAAAAGTGATAGCTTCCACCCCAAGCATATAAGGCGCTCCATTATTTTCAGCCAAGCAATACGGTACAATCGTATTTGCTCAGACCCGACAGACCGGGGTCAACAACTGTAGGAGCTCAGACAAGATTTCATCAGACAAGGTTACACCCCGAAAACAACAGACACTCAAATAAGAAGAGTTACTGCCATACCCAGAGACAACCTTCTGGAATATAAAAACAAAGACAACAAGGATCGCATCCCCCTTGTTGTCACCTACAACCCACATCTTGAAACACTTCGAAAAATTATAAAAGAACTTCAGCCAATGCTAAACAATGACCAAACACTGAAAAATGTATTTCCTGAACCTCCCCTCCTGGCATACAGACAACCACCAAACCTTCAACAATTAATTGTCCGAGGCTCCCTAAGTGAACCAACAGAAAATGGCACATCTCCATGCCTACAGAAAAGATGCAAAACATGTGCCCACATCTATGATACAGACCGTATAGTTATACCACACTGCCGACTTGAACATCACATAAAGGGATCATTTTCCTGCAGATCATCTAATGTAGTCTACCTAATTTTCTGCATGAAATGTCCTGACACTGCACTCTATGTGGGAGAAACTGGACAAACACTCCGCCAGAGAATAAATTTACACAGGTTCCACATTAAACGTGGCAACACAGATGTTCCTGTGGCGGATCACTTCAACAGCCATGGACACTGTGAGAGGGACTTTAAAGTCACAGTGCTTATGGGCAACTTCAAAACACAGCAAGAGAGAAAAGAATGGGAAGTTAAACTCGTACTAAAATGTAATACTTTACAACATGGATTGAATAAAGACAAGAGTTTTATGGCCAGATATGAGGATTGTTTACATCTCTCAGAATGACAGACAACCTGTCTACAGACCCACATTGTTTTGAAAAAACTCATTACAAACTTCAAAAGATCTTATCCAGAGATCTTGACAATACATTGTTCTTTTCTCTCTTGTTAAATTAACCCTAGCCTGAATGAATCTATTAATTTTTTACATTTAAAATTTCTCATTTAACCTTCCTCTTGTGTTAGCTTTCTGTTATCATCTCTTATGTTAACGGGTCGATTTTGACCCATGTATTAAGTCAGCTATAAAATACACTAAAAACAATAAGCTATCATCCAATTTGTTTCTCATCTCTTGGTTACCTTGTTAGGCTTCCTTATCCATGAAAATGTTGGTTTTAATACTTTTGGTGTGGGCCTCTGGGCCTTTTTTTGTCAGTATACCCCTTGATTTCAATTTAAAAAAATGGTAAAATGAACCTCAAGAGAATTATATTAATAAATAAAAGGTTCTTGTGTTACCGGACTAATACTGAGGGGTATAGAACACATCTCTTAAATAAATTTATTTTATTTATTTTTTCATTTTAATATTAATAACTAAAGTGACATCTATGGTGTTACGGGTCAATTTCGACCCATAGATATTTACATCAAGAAAAGGCAAAAAAATATTTTTTTCAGCAATAGAACTTTAATATAAACTGAAAAAAATGAAAAGCAGAACAGGTCATGACACAAAATATATATTTGCATGGTCAAATAAACAAAAACCAATCAAGAAAATCAAACAAATAGAAATCAATTACAAGTTTCAAAACTAATACAAAGCTAAATCAGAGTAAAAACCTCTGTGTACAAGAACATGCTTGTGTATGTGTGTGTTTAGAGGCATGTGTGGCAAAAAGTGACACTTTTTGAGTGTTCTTTGCAGAGATATTTCTTGCAGTTGAAACACAATACATTTGTCTTTCTGTCCTTACTGCTTGGGCAGACCTGACACCTCTTTCTTTTCGAATCAGGCGGCCTGACTGGGGTTGGGGCTGTTTTGGTTGGTGTTGAGGCAGGGCTGGCTGAGGAGGATGCTGATGCAGATTCTCTCTGTGTTGCTGATGGTGAGGATGGAGTGCTGGGTGAGCTCTGCAGCGTCTGGGTCTCGGGGCACCCGTTCCCTTCGCCTAATGTGTGGTTTGACAAGGGAATTTCCCAACTCCTCAAGAAACAGTCTCCGCTTGTTTTTTTTGGTTGAGTTCCACCCTTGGTGGATGTGGCTCCACAACACAAATGCATTATATGCAGACACATCAAGGATGTTGTAAAACACAACCATTGGCCATCTTCTGGTCATTCGCTGGCATGTGTATGTGGCTGTCAGCTTGTCCAGGTTGTCCACTCCTCCTTTGTTTTTGTTATAGTCGTGGATAATTGTCGGCTTTTTGTCACTTCCTGATGATACAGCTGCGTCTTTGTGAAGAGTAGACATGAGTATCACATTCCGGTTTCTTTTTGGACAATATGAGACAACAGTGGTGGTGTCTGTAAAAGCAAACTTTGAGGAAAGTGGAGCCCTGCCCTTCACCTGCAAGATTTCAGCAAGAACTCAGGTTTATTTTTCTACTCTGTTCCCACCATGGTAAGTTTCCTCTTGAGAAGTTCTTTTTCGAGGTCATAGCTGGTAAAAAAATTGTCACAAGTGATATTGTGATCCTACAGTCCAGTGGTCATATCGAGGACCACACGTTTTCCTTGGTTTTTCTCAGGGATGCCACTCGCAGCTTTGCCTGTATAAATCTGTAGATTCCAGGCATATCTGGTTCTTGCGTCACAGGCTGCCCGGATTTTTATGCCGTATTTCCCTGGCTTACTGGGTATGTATTGCCGAAAGGGGCATTTTCCTCGAAAAGGGACAAGACGTTCATCCACTGTCACCTCTGGCCCTGGGTTGAACATCAGCAGAAGGAGCTGCACCCATCTCTCCCAGACATCCCTGATAGGACCAAGCTTGTCAGATCTCACTCTGGTCTCTCTGTTGTCAAATCTGAGGACTCTTGATATCATTTGAAATGTCTGAAGTGACATTGTTGCCCGGAAAATATTTCTGCCTGTTGATGCGTCCCATAGACTATCAGTGGCCTCATTGCAGGATCTGTACACTCCAGCAAGAAGAAGAACACCACTGAAAGCACCCAGGTATTCCTCATCAATGTCTTTCCACATGTCGCCATGGACTTTTTTTCCTTCAAGGTTCGTCATAGTAATGATGATTCTTTTTAGTGACAATGGCATAAATAGCTAAAAACATGTTTTGATGTCACTGACTCTGGTCAGAGCAATCCTTGTGATTCCAGGGGTCATTTTGATGACATTTTCAGCAGCTGCCCTGCCATGTACATCATGAGGTACTGAGCTCCAAAAGATCTTACCATTTTTGGACTTGAATCTTTCAGCAGGAGCAGCTTCAGCACCAGTGACCTCCTCATCCGACTCATCAGATGTGTCTGTGTCTTCTGGATGATACTCCACATTGTCTTCCTCCTCAGAAACCTGCTCATCTGAATCGCTATGCTGCTCTGTGTCCTCTCCTTCATTTTCACCAAAAATATGATCCAGAATTTGGCTCACTGTAAATCTTCTTCTCATTTTTGCATGCTGCAAATTGTAAATGTGCACTCTGCAAGTCAAATGGCCACTCAAATGAGTGAATTCACCTCACATGTCTGGACATGCCGTCTTTGCTTGTTTTGTTTTTGTGCAGGTATACTGGAAAGCCACGCAAAATGAGAAAGCTCACATGATTAGGAGAGGAGCTGGTTGTCAGTGTGTCAGCTGACAGTGCACGTAGGATTTCAGTTTTGGCTCTAATTATTGCTTTATCATCGTATTATCATAACTGGGTCGAAACCGACCCTAACAACACAAAGGTCATAATTTCAACCAGTGCATTTTATAATTTAGTAAAAATATTTTTTTTTTGCTTTATTTTGTTGAAATAGAGGTTCCTGACAAAGTCAAAAAGCCTTGATGCAATAAACAAATTTATGTGATTCTTGTATGCATTTAAAATTTAAAACGGGTCGGTGCAGACCCTAACACAAGAGGAAGGTTAAATACTTGCCAATGTTGTTTCTTGTCCTAGAGTGTGTATATAAACATAGGAAACTTCAGTTTCTGTATTACATCTTGCCTGAAGAAGGGGCCTGAGTTGCCTCGAAAGCTTGCATATTGTAATCTTTTTAGTTAGCCAATAAAAGGTGTCATTTTGTTTGGCTTTTCTCTACATTCACAATGGCTAACACGGAACAACACCCTAGTATTACAAAAACAATGAAACGGTTCACCCTCATGTTAATATATTTTTAGCTTTAACCTTTGTGTCTGCTACTTTTGAAATATTTGTGAATACTTCTCCCTCCAGAGCTAGAGGTGTCCAAATCAAGATATGTTCAGCTTAATCACCACCTGCAACAGTTAACACTGACATACAGAGTGGATGAGTGCTACTGTTATATAGACATAGTTTGTGTTTTCTTGCTCCATTTATTTATAGTGTTTCTCCTCATATTTTGTTTTGATTGAAAAATCTTTATTTTCATTTCAGAAGCTAAAGGCATAGATTTTACTAGCTGAAAGTAAGCTTTGGTTTTCCATATTGCATTTTTCATTATGCTTCTAAATGTTAAAAAGTAAAGCCTGAAAATGTTTGTTAACCCAATTAGGCTGCACATGTACACCTGTTTAAATGGCAAAGCAGATGTTGCACATCTGCAGTGCTTAGCATTACGCTCATTACTTGACTGCCATTACAAATAAAGCCCGAACCGATCGCACTAATTACCCGTGGAGTGGAAATGATTAAATCATCTTTGAACGAAACAGACAAGCCTGCATTCTCAAGTGTGTCCAGTTGTGGTGCATGATTTGAGAGTTGCAGGCTTGAAAGTTGCTCGATTTTACAGCTAAAAATGACTAATTTACAAAACGTAGGCAGCACGTTGCCATTAATGTAGTGTACTGTATTCAGGTTTGATCTCTGAACAGCATGGCTTCAAGTGTTTCAGTCTGCTTGAGAATGCCTACCAAGCAATTAATTGCAGCAGGTAACAAGAACTTAAGAATTTCTATGTGAAACTACATGGTAAATAATAAATAATAATACATTTTATTTATATAGCGCCTTTCCCATGCTCAAGGCACTTACCATGGTAAAGATGACTCCAAACAAAATGACAGTAACATTTTCATGTAAACACAATAATAGTACAAAATTATTTTAAATATACCAATGTAGACAAAACTGAGAAAGAGTTGTGCCATTAGGGCAGCTCCCTAATGAATTATTAGCTTTACTATAACACATTTATCTATATATCCATCTATCCATTTATAAAGAGAAGCTGCTTTTTCCATTTCAGAGTCATTGGAGCTTAACCTGACATCAGATGAAAGTCAGGACAGGAGGACTGTTCAATTAGGCACACTTATACAACCACAATCCCACTGAAGCAATTTACAGACGCCTATCTACCTAACCATCATATCTTTAGGAATATTAAATGTAAATTGCTGTACCTGGAGGAATCTCACGGTGGCACTAGGGTAATGTAAAAATACAATACATATAATAGACAAGCATGAAATTGAACAAGGATCCCTGAAGCTGTAAGACATAGCAGTCCTGTTATGTTTAACATTACAGAGACATTAGTATGTCCTTCCATGTATTTCAAAAGATGCTCTTGGGAAGTACAACCTATGCCATCAGTAGTGAGCCTTGCATGATATACTACAGGACATGACTGTGGAGTTTCTGTATATTTTTCTTTTCTCAGACACTGCACAGAGAAGGCAGTACAGGAATCAGACTGACTCGTATCAAAGTGCTGCCTGCTATGCCATTATACTGCATACATTTCAATACAGAATTCACCCAATATATCACCAGTTCATCAACGGGCTCAGGGATTTTTACTACAACTAGAATCTCTCTTTCTGCACAGCAACTTCACCCTTAAATGTAAAGAGTTTTTTTTCACATTGTCTGTTTGGGTTTTGAGATAAATTACACAGTTAGCTCAATGAAATACCAGTGTCTACAGAAACCATGTTTTAGGTGTCACTTAGGAGATCATCCAGTAAATTCAACAGCCTCTTCTCTCCAGTCAAGTATCTCTTGATGGGACTTTGTCATTTTATTGACTTTTTCAACATACAGTATACAAGCAGACAGGCTAAATTGCATGAAGAATATTAATTTTGCATTAGGGTTGGGAGTATGAATCAGGAAAGAATGCTTCATCACAATTCATTTAGTGAACAATTAAAGCTCAAGCAATCAGCAACTCAAGTGGCAAAACGCAGCCAGTGCATTGTGATGACAAAGCACGGCGCTCATTAATGGAGCCTCTCTGCTGGCCCAAGGTCGTGCGTCGAAAGTGAAGTGCCAGCACTGGCAGAGCATTTCAGACTGCAGATTAAAATGACAAATGATGCCAAAGAATGAGATTTTTTTTATGCCGGTAGAATTTATTAATACTATGACAAATGCCAGGTTCAATAATTAAACTTTTCTTATCCATCTATTGTCCCACCTGCATAATCCAATTCTTTGGAATGATTTAGTCGTGATTATGCAATATAATACTTTTTTTTTTGGTTGTTATTATAACAACATGCAGGAGTGTTTCTTAACAGTGGAAGAGAAAATAAATAATTACATATATTTATTTGGCCAACTCCTGTATCTGAAGCGACTTAAAATATCTGAGATACAATTGGTTACATTTCGTTTTCCATTTGGAGCACAGGCAGGTGAAGTCAAGGTAAGTGACTTGCTCAGGGTCACACAGTGTCAGTGGTGGGATTTGAACTCACAACCTTAAGAGTTTGAAGTCCAAAGTCTTAACCACTGTGCCACAATGCCTGCCTATAATATAATACAATAAAAATATATTATACCACAAAGGAATCAACCTATATCAGAATGTTTAAACTTACTTAGCTTAAAATCATTGTAGTCACCTAATCAAACTATACTAATCTAACAGAAACATTTTTCCTAATATGCTAAGGTTACAATAATTTACAATAATTTTCATTTTGTTGTTTCTGATTGAAAGGATTGTGGTCCCTTTCTTTATTCAAACTAAAAGAAATATGGTAGACTGGCTACGACTTTGTTATTTAAAGCATCTGGTGACTGGAGTAATCTGCAGCACTGACACATTGCGTATCCCTTAGCAAGTTGCTTAACTTGCGTGTGTTCCAAATGCCAAAGTATATATGAGACAACTGTATCATAAATATCATAGACATGCCTATGAGGAAGCCACTAATGAAACATTTAAAATAAATGCCATCAATTTATTTTGATGGTATCCTGTGGTTTCTGAAACATGTTATAACATTTCCTTTTGAAAATGAGCATACAATTTAAACACAAGCCAATCACGTAATTTCATCACTAAGAACTTAAGAACCCACAGGTATGCACATTTACAAATTAGGAAAGTCCAGCCTGTCCAACAGGCCTGATGGGTTCCAATTTGTCACAAAATGTCATCCGGGCACATCAATGACTTGGCACACTGAAGATAAGATTCTCTCTACCTTTCATATGAAGACCATTCTGATTAATAAATTGAATACTCTTTCACTTGCTTTGCATTAGCGCTGATTAGCAGCATCCTTCTCAGTGCAGTAAAATGGAAAGAGCAATGAAAAGGCTATGAAGAAACCAATGAAACTGTTTGACAGATTACAGCCAATGATTTATACTTTGAAAATAAAGAAGAAATAGATTTTCACTTTGTATTGCATGGCTGACAGTGAAGAGCTTCACAAGCGGAACAAGTCCTAAGACACGGCACTCAATGACTGCTTGCAGCAAGGCATTGAAATGGTGAGAAAGGCATTTTTTGAAGAAATCTAATCTTTGCTTGGGGATGTCATGGTCTTGCACATGACAAATAACCAATATAGTAAAACCATGGAGCAATTAGGTTGTCATGATGTATCATAGCGTTTTGTTCACACTGTAATATTAACTGCTATAGCATTGGTGGAAAGACCATTGAGGAGTGAGCTGTTACCTTCTGTACAACGCGTGGCTTGTTGACCTTGAAGTGTCAACAATATCTGAGGAGGCAATGGAATTAAAAGTTTATTAGAGCTAAAAACCAAACATATCTGATTAAAGGTATCTTGACTTGAGAATTAGTTTTCAAAAATATGGATGTCCTGCACTAAACAGGTGATCACATCCTGATAGCAGTCATGTGAAGAAAGACATTAGAGAAGGCCTGTTTAAGGTAACTGGAAAAACAGAGTAAACCAAGGACCTATTAGTCGACCCACCAGGCAAGAAGAAGATTCAATACAAATGAGATAGATAGATAGATAGATAGATAGATAGATAGATAGATAGATAGATAGATAGATAGATAGATAGATAGATAGATAGATAGATAGATAGATAGATAGATAGATAGATAGATAGATAGATAGATAGATAGATAGATAGATAGATAGATAGATAGATAGATAGATAGATAGATAGATAGATAGATAGATCTGGAACAATCATACGGCAGATACTACTAGCCCAGATATCAGTCCAGGTGTTTAAGGTCACCTAAAATAAATTCAAATTCTGATCATAGAGCTTCAGTAATAAATGGGTTTAACTTAAATCAGACTTTGCTTAACACATTTCTTTCCATGAAATGTCATAAGGAGACATATATCTATGCCAGTAGTATCAGGTTTAATGTAGAAACCTTCAGGACGCCAGTCCATCACAGGGCACACTCATGCACTCACAACAGGCCAGTTTACAGTACCACATACCCTAAATTGCACATGTGTGTTATATGAAAAGAAAGTTGGATTGGCCTTGGAAAAGTCAGTTGGACAAATAAAAGGACCACACAGACAGTGACTTGGCTGTGACTTAAGTTCACCTCCTGGACCTTTGAAACAGCAAGACTGTGAAGCAGCAGTACTATCTTCTACACTGTTACATTAGCCATGTTTAGAAAGAGTATCGGGAATGCTTGCTTTAATGAAAGAGAAACATGTGCATTATTTATTTTAAAAATGTTATTTATATGCGTTTTCCAAGATTTTTTTATTTCAAGCACAATAATTCCCAAACCTTATACCACACACAAAGTAGAAATGTATTTAATAAATAATGCAGTATTCGAGGGACTCATTAATTACTTTTAAGCTACTGTATGGTAAAGATTGCAGCAATACACTGGATCTGCCAGTTGTTTGAAACACAATGTGCAGTTAACTGTACAAGAATGTATCCAATGAGATTAAGATAACAACAAAGGAAGACCCAGCATGAAAATGTGATAAAAAGGAGACCACACAATTATACACAAAAACCTGAGAAGATGAGAGTTACAAGAATGTCAAGAAAAATGACTGAGTGATAGGTACCGCATAAGCCATTGAGACTCAATGAAAGACTGTCAGACTCTCCATCCACTGAGGTCTTGTGCACAAATACTCTGAGCTCACTTCTATATGCATGTAAAGTCCTGCTGATAAGTGAGTTGCAGTCTGCTCCTTTTTACATAGTGTATATATATATATATATATATATATATATATATATATATATATATATATATATATATATATATATATATATATATATATATATATATATATATATACACACACACACACACACATACACATATATATTATCACGTATGCATGTCTGCGAGTCTCCAGACAAGTTTAGCCATGGTAAGCAAAACCACTCTGGGATGTGAGGGGGTGTTGTCGCTAAAGGTATCCCATCCTTTCCATCCTTTCTCCACAGCCCAGAGAAGATGCCCAGTTAGGGCACTCCTGCCTGACCATGACTTCTAAAACAAGACCTGCTCCTACTGGCCGATCTGCCATATAAAGTGATGGCATGGGAAGTTGTCATCATTAAGCAGACCTGAACCTAAGTCTGCTAAGAACCAGAGACCTGTACCAAAGAGAGAGCACAGAGAGAAAGTCTACAAGACTGACCTTAACTCAGTGTCTTTTTACTTGTACAACTGAGTGTCCGTTTTTGCCTTTTTTTATTTAATTAAATGGGGTTACTGCTTCCAGCCACTCTATATCTATATTAGCTGTGTGTGGACTTTGGGACAAAAAAAAAACAGAAGACACCCTAGCAGATTTACTATACTGGTGAACTTGGAGAGGTGTCAGCTAACTTTTAAGAATTACCCACAGCTCAAGTCATGGACCCTTCTCTGCAGCCAGAAGAGGTCTATCTTCTCCGGGATGGATGTGTAGTCGAGTGCAGCTGTGGCACAAATTAAGCGGGGTAGGTTGGGACCTGCCTCAGGTAAACATATGGTAGCTTGTTGTGTGAATATACAATGTGCGTGAACCACAAAGCTGAGTTTTTCTGCTTGGGTTGAATGTGAAGTGAGATGCATGCAAGCCGGAAAAATTTAAAAGTGCATGCATGTGCCATCTAGTGGCTGTGGTTGAGCATGGGCAGAGTGGACTGCTCCATACACACACACACACACACACACACACACTTTTTTTATAGTGTGACATGAGTTGCATGCAAAAAAAATGTAAAAATGCATACATGCGCCATCTAGTGGCAGGAGTTGAACATGAGCAGAGCAGTTTGCTCTGTATGTACACACACACACACACACACACAGGTCTTCCATTTATATAATAATAGCTATATAAACAATCATATGCCATATTCAATTTATACAATGTACATCTATTCATGTATATATCCATCCATCCATCCATTTTCCAACCCGCTGAATCCGAACACAGGGTCACGGGGGTCTGCTGGAGCCAATCCCAGCCAACACAGGGCACAAGGCAGGGAACCAATCCCGGGCAGGGTGCCAACCCACCGCAGGACACACACAAACACACCCACACACCAAGCACACATTAGGGCCAATTTAGTATCACCAATCCACCTAACCTGCATGTCTTTGGACTGTGGGAGGAAACCGGAGCGCCCGGAGGAAACCCACGCAGACACGGGGAGAACATGCAAACTCCATGCAGGGTGGACCCGGGAAGCGAACCCGGGTCTCCTAACTGCGAGGCAGCAGCGCTACCACTGCGCCACCGTGCCGCCCTTCATGTATATATTTGCAATATAATTTATACACTCTGTTTGTTATGATTGACTTTTTAGCAACTTCATGACCTGTGGGTAGAAACCTTCCCTGAATCTAATGGTGTGAATGCCAATGTCCCTGTACTGTTTGTCACAATCAAGGAGTGAGTAAAGCAACTCTGAAGGATGACCGTGGTCTTTAATTATTATTTTATTTTGTTTATTATTTAATTGTGTGGGAGTAATGAAAAAAATCTTAACTGAAATTTACATCAGAACACAGGAAGCCAATGCAACAGAACCAGTTCAGGGGTTTCAATAAACACCAAATTAATTTCTGCAGATCAGTCCACAAGTACTCATGTTTTTGGAATTTTGTGTGAAAAAATTCTTTGACAGCTTTGAAAACCCTGCTGAAGCAATTCAGGCATCCATTTCATGAAAGGTTACAGATATTAAACATCAATGATGCCAGTATGATTTACAGAGACCCACCCATAGTATTCTTAATAAAAAGACAATACATGTCTTATGGGATTCCAAATTGTCTGCTCGTTTTCTATACATATTTATATGTACAATAATTGCAAGCAGTGCAAAATGAAAAAAAAAGTGTTTTTAATTTCATTTGAAAGACACTCTTTAGTATTAATTAACAATTATTAAATGAACATTAAGACTTGCCAGATAGTGGATGACAGCTGGATGATAGTTGTCAGATAATGGATGAAGGACCTCCATCTTACAGTTCAAAAGGCAAAAACCGAGTTTCTTGTGATCCTGGCCAGCCAGTCTGCTCAACTCTCCCATTTCTGTAAAGCTTGGCTTAATGTTGCTAACACCTGCCCGGTCAGCACACAACCTTGGGGTGGTGATTGATGAGTTGCTATCTTTCTCTGATCACATTACTACTGTTTCTCATTCATGCAGGTTCATACTTCTGGTCCAGCCTCTGGTCTTGTCATACTTCTGGTCCAGGCTCTGGTCTTGTCACATCTGGACTACTGCAACTTGCTTCTAGCTGAGTACCTGCATGTGCTACCAAGCCACTAATCCAGACTGCAGTGGCCCATCATGTATTTAACCATCCAAGATGGGCACATGTCACTCCTCTGTCCAGGTCACTGCATTGGCTCCCTGTAGAAGCACACATCAAGTTCAATTCTCTGATGCTTGCCTACAGAGTAATCAATGGGTCAGCACCTGAGTAGATGAAGACACTGGTGAGGTGCTATGCTCTTTCAAACCCACTCACAGCTACCAGTGAACAGTGTCTGGTGATGCCACCTCTGTGTGGTATCAAGTCTCAATTCAGACTTTTTTCCAGTGTAGTTCCTAGTTGGTGGAACAGGCTACCCACCTTCGTTGGTTAAGTTTAATTGCTTTATTAATTATAATTTATGATTGTAAATTATTAGATATCACATCAACTTTTGTTACCTGTCCTACTACACTTGCTGAACAAACAGCCCCTAGCTTAATGTTACTTGATTATGTTTACCTCTTTTGTAAGCTGCTTTGGATAAAGCATCTGACAAGCAAATACAGTAAACTGTAAATACTGTAAATGTCAATGCAAATAGATAGATAGATAGATAGATAGATAGATAGATAGATAGATAGATAGATAGATAGATAGATAGATAGATAGATAGATAGATAGACACTCTATTGATCTCGAGGCAAATTCAAGTAAGATCTTTTCCCATACTTTTTTTTTTTTTTTAAAGTTGCAGATTTTCTTTTGAATTAATGATTCAGATCATAAAAAAACAAAATCTACAACTGAGCAAATCCAATTAAAGATATTAGTTAACATCTAATAACATTAGACTCTTGCTTTGAAATTTTAATTACAATGTTAAAAAAAAAAATCAAAGAGTTAAAGTGTAACAGAAATTTCCAGATCACATCCTTAAAGTGCTGCATATGTTTATTAATACAGCACAAACTGTATATTCTTAATTATTAACACATGAAATGTGAGCCAGATATGCAGCCTGCCTGCATTAAGCCTTCATTATAGAAAATGTACTGTCTACATTTGTGGGTTAAAGCTACATTTGGCAGGTAATGGACCCACAGCTTGTAGTATCTGGAGGATAAGAAAAAACGATTTCCACACTACTGAAGATTTCATTTCTTTGTTAGTAGTACCCTAACTAAAAACATGTTTTAACCCTTTCATGTATTAAGTAACGAAATAATGTGTCTTGTTATGATAAAATGAGCTTCTTTAGATATGTGACAGCTAACTAAACCCTTCATATTGAAAAAGTTTACCATTTAATTATTAATATAATGTATGATTCGAGTTTCTTTGAAATGGCACTTTTACTCGATAGTCTACACTACATTCAAACATGTATTTATATATAGAGATATTGAAACATGTAATAATTTATAGAGATAAACTACTGTTAGGGCAGCACAGTGTCATGGGGGGTAGCGCTGCTGCCCCATAGATCCTGAATCCTGGGTTGGCCTGGATGTTGCTTATGAGAAATTTGCATGTTCTCCCCGTGTCTGAATGGATTTTGCTCCGGGCACTCCAAGTTTCATTCCTACCTCCCAAGTCAAGTCAAGTTAATTAGTGATTCCAACTTGCCTTTCCACGAGTGTGTATGAGTGAAGGCTACTTGCTGCCTTGTACCCTGCGCTGACAAGAAAGGATCCAGCCAGCCCACGACCCTGTATTAGACTATGCAGGTTTCAGAATAAACTGACGTGAGAAATTATTTCTATAAATGTATTTCTACATGCAAATTTGTATTTAACACAATAGTAATAGGAATAAAATGGGATAAATAATGTGAATATAATAAAGCAGTGATTCTCATGTTCAGTCCTGGGGTGCCACTGTGTCTGCTTCACAAATCAATGAGTTATTCTTATTCTAATGTATCTAATTGTTTAATGAGCTGGTCCTTTTACTTCTCTTATTTTAAATTCAGAAAAAATTATCTAAGATGATGCATTCAGAAGAAATTTAGAAATCTGTTTTAAATACATTTTATTTTTTACTTGATCTTTTCCTGTGGGGTTCGCTCTCTGCTTTGAACCCACGTACTGACAATTAATGACAAGTAGGACATACACACAGGTGAAAATGACACTGGATGCTAAAGGAAAGAAGTTACTTCAATGTCATATTCACTTGTTGGCTAATTATTTAGTTAAGGCTTATATAACTGAAGAATTTTAAAATGACTAAAATATTAAAAAGCAAAAACAAAAAAAACACCAACCCAATGCAACACACATTAACATGTGTTCTTACATTCCAGCACAAATTCAGCAAACCGGATTTGTAAATAAAGGCAGAAACTCAGAAACAGCAGCAACTTTAAAGAAGGCAGGAGTTGGTCGGGATGAACGCCTGAAGCCACGGTGGTCCTCGGATTTGAAATTGAGAATGGAAAGTGTAAACCTTGTGTTTGTGGAACGCTGCTATGTTCAGTGCTGGACTTAGGCAGACAAGCATCACTCCAGTTCACAAAAAATAATATCCTAGCAAGTGTAAGCAAATCTGACCAGTGGTCACATAATGTGATGAAATAAGGATATATCAATACTACAGAAAGGAGAGTCATGCAATCTCACTCTAATGGTATCATTAATTAATCAAGTTACAGGATCATCGGAGCACTCAGTCTATGAATGGAAAATTGCACTTAATACTATATATGGATGGAAAATTGAATTTAATACTATATATGGCCGCTAAGAGTATCTCATAATGACATATAGTTTAGCTAATGCTCTTGTGGTTTTCCAGTCATTCGTGAATAATTTTTATTAAAATATTCTGGGTGTGTGAATTACCATACATTTATGATATTTTAATCTTTTCTCTGATTTTAGATTTTTACAGTTTGATGGAACCGGGACATCAGCGAATCCCAAAATCCAAACATGATCATACAAAGGTAGTCCTAGGTTCAAATAAAGGATGGTTTATTAACCAAAAAAACCTCCAAATGTTACCAAGCACAAAGTTATCTCTCTCTTCCACAATTCACTCCACAATATCTCTCCTCTCACCACCACACTACCCTCCTCCAGCTGAATGTTGCTTTCTGTGCTCCCAGCTCTGGCTCGCCTGGATAAGGGAGTGTGGTCCCTTTTATTGAGGACCCTGGGTTGGTGCCAGTGCCACTGTCAGATGGAAGTACTTCCAGATCATACGGAAGTTCCATGAATTGGGGAGAGCCTCTCCTTACAGGGCCCCTTTGCAGCATCCATGGACCCCAACAGGGCTTTGCTGACAGACTAAAACCTCCAGCAGGCCCTACTGGTTCCGTACTGCGCACAGATATCCAGGACTGCTGCGACCTAGGGTCCTGGTGGAATGAAGAGTCCCCAGTGAGATCTTCTTCCTATGGTGGGCCATCCGTTCATCCCTTCTGGGTCTGGAACCTTTCTTTCCCCTGGCCGGGATGCTTGTTTGCCTGCTAGGAGCCTCCCATCCGGTTAAGGAACCATCCCCTCTTCTGGTCCAGATGCCTGTCCAACTCATGTGCCATTTACAACATAAATCATGTTCAGACCTTCTGCATTTTATTTTTTACAGTGATTTTTGTTTAGAGGCTTTTCATTGTAATACACAATCCCTCGATTCCTATTATCTTTTCCTGCCAGGCCTTTGATGATTCTTTTTGTTGTCCTTTTACTCCTGACCTTCTTTTTAACCACCGTTACAGGATACGCCTGCTTTTTAACAAGTCATGCATTACAGTTTCTGAGTAATGTGAGTTGTTGTAATGAATGACACTACTGGATAAAAAAGGACGTTGCTTAGAGAGGCCTGTCATGTGGCATTACAAGTGTACCTTGCACCTATAATACTGTGATTCATATTTATTTAATATCACAACACCAGAAACAAACAAATCTCAATGCACATTACAGCAAAACACGATTACAAAAGAGTAACAAACTGATAAATAACAGCGCTAATACTGACAGGCCTCTTCACCTTTTCTCTCAACATCCCTTGGGCATCAGAATCCAATAACTCTCTCAGAAGGTTGTATAATGCATCTCTGAAGCAGAAAATACCACTAACGAAAATAGTAGAGTGAAAGAATAAAGCCAACAATGGATGAGAATATAGGGAGGAATTTTTAATTTCTAAGTGTTTCCAAAAAACCCCTTGTAGGTTGAAAATGGAAGAAACCTTGGGAAAGGCAGTTCAATAGACACCCCTTTCCAGGTAGACTGGGCGTGCAGTGGGTGTCCAAAAATGGGGATAAATATAATACAATACACAGAACAGAACACAAGTAATCCTCAATACAATATAACAGTTCAAGAGAAATATTACAAGTTGTCACACATGAACGATTAGGGGGCAGCTAAAGGACCCGACGAGCCACACGAAACCACAAGACGGGGGACTAAGACAACGTGTTAACACCTCTCTCTTTATTTTAACAGGAAAGACAAATAACAAAAACCCACAGCACCTTGAATTTGTCTCAAAAGCCTCGCCCGTATTATGAATTTACCGATCGCTTACAGTTGACATCACCACTGTCCCAAGACCCTCCACGTCATCCTCCCAGCATTCCTACTTCTGTTCCCCAACTCATAACTTCGTCCATGTCACCACCATTCTTTGTCAACTGTACATTACAAACCTGACCGTAATTGAGAACTCTCCCAACCTTTTACTGTGGTTTACAGTACACGGGGACGGAATCCCCAACCCTTAATCTGTGTGTCTGTGTTTTCTTCACAACGTACAGAGCCGAATTCAACAGTAGATGATATAATATGATTTGGATTTGTTCAGAGACCTGGAGACCTCGGCCATCAAGCTGCCTCCCCCAATTGGCCATTCCACAACTGAGACAGCGCTGGGCAAGCCAATCCGATGAAAGGACCCCTCTACCCGACGATTCCTGCAATCCTCATCTAACAGTTTATATGATTGTGAGGATTTTGATTTAGCTTTCTTCATCTTTTAAAGTGTTGTTTTGCTGGTTATAAAAACGCTACTTTGGTCTATTTTTCGGAACCTTCTGAACTTTTGGTCCAGGCAAGTGTGACTCCTAGGACAACAGTCATGATGGTCAAAAAATATTTTAGAATTTATATATAAGTGGCTTACCTGCATGTGCAAATTTTTAATCAAGAAACAAAATACTTTTTAAGAATGATTGCAATGTTACACTCTAATATTTCCTTTTAATTTAATTTTCTAATACCAAGATGCACAACAAGACAACGGAGTGGTAAGCTATTTAGTAATAACATAAACATATTAGACATTTTAATTAAAAAAAAAAAGCAATAGTGTTTGAAAGTGGAGCCATACGATGATATTGAGAGAAAATGATCTTCAGGTGCAATTTACCAAAGAAGTTTGAATACAGCCTCTGCTAAATGATGCATTTCACCATTTATTCGAAATGATTTCACACTGATGAGACAATAAGATTGGGAAAAGATACTAATCTATGCAAGGAAGTGTCACAAAGGAATGTGAAATCATTTTAAATATTGTCAAACTGACATCTTTGAAAGACTTGATTCACCGAGGACACATTTCACCACCTGCTATAATACAAGACTGCTATTAGAGATCATGTTCAAAAATCTGCCTCCTACCTCACTTGTCTTGAAATACAATAGACGCAAAATTAAATACAAAGTCTTGGCTTCAAAACAATGCACTGTAAAACTGTTCAGACGTGATCGTCCGGCAAATGTTTGTTTCAAAATGAACAATTAAAAATATTTAATTCTTTCTCCATGTTAATGAAAACTTTGAACAGTAATGATAGCATATAAAAAAACAGAATAGCTTTAATGATGACCCCTCATGCTTCTATCTGAATAGGACTACGTGGTCGTGTCATCAAGCATAAGGTTTCTGGCTGGTACACAACAGGTAAACAAGGAGACGAAATGCAGAGAATGAACTACTGCTGTAATACAGGATGTACAGTAATTGTGTTTGAGGGAAATTTTGCTGAGCTTGACTTCTGCAGATTTATGTACTGTTGACATTCTTAGTGTCCTTTCTACTGCATTTTGTCACAAACTCTTAGCAGTCGGGTACAATTTTATGCTTTGCCTTAAAATACTTAACTGTAGCTGCAAAAACACACTGGAAATCGTTCTTCAGAAGGGCATGGTAATAAATAAAAAGTATTACTTGAGAAATTGCATACCTTTTGTACATATAGCCATGTTTGTTAAGCCCTCACTATAGAATGCATTCTCAGCATTTTGATTATTTGAATTTATAGAATGAAGGATCTGCGAATATTACCAATTTCCCTAGGTTAATACAATTTTTTTACTGCTCCATTTTGTTGCTGTCATTATAATTGAAGTTTATGTTGTACATTATCACATTCTTAATTGCCGCCCCCAGCAATTAGACAGTGCAGATTTCATATCTCAAGACAAAACTGCTGAATGTCGAAGCCAACAGGATTTATTCAGTTGTAGTGTTTCGTTTGATTCCTGACTGTGGTAATTGACTGCTCAGAATTTATAGGGGCTGCATAATGTGCTCAGTTAATTACACTGAGTACAGTGCCAATGACAAACAGAGGTAGAAATAATCACCGAAAACCTGCTAAACTGCCATACCATTGGCTTGCACTCAATGAATGAAGGCAGAATGGTTTAAGGTCTGACGTATAAGCTAATCAATTTGTTCCTTCAGGAAGGGAAATACAGTAAGAGGATCTGCCTTCATTCTTTCCTCAACATAATCATTAATGCCTTGACCAAAGGCAAGTTAAGATATCATGTATGAGGCTGCATTCGTCTTCTTTTACAATGGATAACACCACCGTTTTGGCTAACTTGTAGTTCTACGTTCTTTCCTCAATTACCTTTCTCACTGGACTTTCTTGTCTAACAAGGTATTGAAGCAATATCTTCTTTTTGTCTGAAGCAGGTTTCACCCACTATTGGCAAAAAAAATATTATTTTGTACTGTGGCCTTACTACTTCATTCTTTTCATGTTCGTATATAGCCTCACATAAAAGCACAACTTCTTAACTCTGAAATAGCTCTCTTCCCATCTCAACACACATACCTCTGCACCATATAATACTGCACTGCAAACCTCTCAATTACTGATTATCACCTTGAAGTATTTATCCATCCATTTATCCATCCATTTATCATGACAAACGCGCACTTAGATGCCATTTGTGCAATGCTAGAATGTCTATTTTATTATGTAGATTAAGATAAGAGTACAGTATGCCTTGAATCAATTATCTACCCTTCCACAGACTGGGTCTAGTTATGTAGGAGCAAGGAAGGTGAATAGAATCCCTTTCGAGAGGCTAAAATAAAACTCTCGAACAATTAACTTCTTCTGAAGTCACATTTGAGTATGTTGTAGTGATGAAGACACACAATGAATAATGGTTCAGTCCAGTAATGGGTCTGTTTATTGAATAATAAAAAGAGCAACACTGTAAGCTGGCCACTTTCTGCATCAGATGACTGATCTCTCTCGCCCTTGTCACTTTGCTCTTCATTGTGCACTTTTTCATTGCAGCTTTGGCCAGGTGTAGTTGTCAGATGGCTTGAAGAAAATATGTATGTAAGCAGAACCACGGTTGAAGTAAAAAGAGCTCTTTCTGTTGTTTTGTGCTCTCCAACACGCCTGACCCATGCTTGTCCATTTTCTAGCAGGATATCATGTGGAAAACAGCCCTGTGGTGACGTGATCAGCATGTGCCCGATTTAAATTTCAAAAAAAGCATTTTAAACTATATATTATTTATATGAGGCTTTCTATAAGGATGTACCAGAAGGTTATTAAACAGACTTTTGTTTATGTCACATTTATGGTCCCTTGCCCTTGTGCTAGCTCTGCCACTGCAGTTGAGCAACATATTATACTGTATATATATATATATATATATATATATATATATATATATATATATATATATATATATATATACACAGTATATTTAATACTAGGGGTCTTTGCCCCCTGCTTGCTTCGCTCGCCAACTCCCGTGCCTGCACTACGCGCTAGCCTCTTTGCAGTTCTGCAGCTCACGTATGGGAATGCGGATGTACAATTTACTAACTATTTTACATTACAGCGTGCAATTAACCATATTAAAAAATAGTAAAACGTAATAATTATGTTTCAGGTTGTGTTAGAGTTTTTCATTGCATAATACTATTTTGTTCTCTTTGGCTTTGAAATTAACATGTAAGAACTTTTGAAACTTACACTTTTACTGTAAAACTTCGGTAAAAACTATTTTTTGAATAAAATTTTCGTCAATATCGCAAGAACTGTGATTCTGTGTTTGGACTGTCATCGTGACGATGCAACGTATAACTGCCCGTGATTGAATTTCATTTCTTTCTCTCTATTAAATAAAACAACTTTTTCGAATGTTTGGCTCAAGATTTGTATATTGTCTTTGCAAAAGCTATTCTAACGGGATACTGTTAACGTTTTAATACGAATGGCATATCAAGATCTCCTTTCTTGTCTAATGTTATCCCCTGAAGATGTACTACATTACCTTTCTTGGATACATCCTTCTTTCTACAGTAATTTGTTTGGAGGAAGACTGGACGGTGTTAACGGTTATAGATATTCTCTGGGATATTGTAAGTTGATGTTTTTATCTTCCATTGGCATTAATTCATTTGACTTTCGTTTCTCGGTGCTAGGATTGCCCATGTACTCATTTTTTCTGCTGATAACCCTTCATGATGAAATTCTTCAATAAGATTTGGACATAATATGTCTTCTTTAATTGGGAAATTAAAGTGAGGAAAACGTTAAAATTTATAAGAGCTCAGAGAGCAACAACTGTGTCTGTCAAAAGCATTGACACGAATGAGAGGTGAGAGGACCTTGTGTGTGGTTGAATATGGTTGAGAGGAGGGCATGACTTGAAAAAATCTCATGGCCAAAGTCTTGACTCGCGGGACTTGAAAAAATCTTCCAAAAAGTCTCATCTCGTTGCAGGAATTTTTTAATATAAAGGAGAGATATAATTAATATTATTATAGTTACTAGATTTAGAAACCCAGCTCAACATAGGTGTGGAGTTTACACATTCACCTGTGTCTGTGTAAACATTCTCCAGATGTGTTCACTGTTAATTTTATTTTTGGGAATGAGTGTGCATGTGACTGAGCACGACTTATTGTCTGGAATGGCTCCTGCTTTGTGTCCAATGATGCCAACATAAAGTTTTATATTTCTGTGGCCTTGTATTGAAAGAAGTAGCTTAGAAAATTAAAGAATAAATAAATTACAAATCTGTTGTAAACATGTATGTCCCATCAGTGTGGGTGTTGGTCTTTCAATGAGACTGTGAAAAGATGATAGACTAATAAAGGCTATACAGCCAAAACATTGTGTCTCTAACTTTCTTTTCTATTTTTTTACAATACAAGTAACATTTCCTCATTAACAATAACCGACACAGAGGTTTTACGCAAACAATAGATAGGTCACCTAAAAAATAATCTCTCTAACCCACCCGACTGAAGTATGAAAGATTTTCACCTACAGAACCACAAACTGCTGAACCAGTCTATGTCTGCCAGGTGGTAAAACTAAATGATCCAAATTTTTGTTGAGTTTGTTTGCATCTTTCCACAAAATTTTGCTTGACTCAAAACAGACTGACCCTCATTTATAAAGTTGGTCACAAATCAGATGAATTGTTTTCTCCTTAATAAGACACTAGCAAAAGCATTGAATCATCAAGATATTATTTACAAAACTAAATGCTAGTTTATGAAAGAAAGCATACGCACACTTTGAATTACAAGACTGTCTAAAACAGTCCACTGGTAGCTTAATAAATTTAACTACTCCTTCCTTAATCAAGCATGTGGCTTATAGACCTAAAACTGTAACACAACTTGGATGTCAGCCTCTTCTCATTTATCTCCACACATAAAGAAACCAAATACAACTCATATACTGTACATATGTATACAAATACAAATCTATAAGTCATTTTCTCGGTTGCCCAAGGTAAGACTCCACTTAAAGGCTGGCTTGTCAGATACTGTTTCTTTCAATCTGAAATGTTTCTTAATGCATGGAAAGCGTGCTTTCATCAAGTAAAACTACATAGAAACTATCATCCATAAGAAAATGCTCAGGAAATGAAGAATTCACGACTAGTATACATTTCTATTTCATTTTCTGCAGTTTAAATGATGCATGGTTAATTTCATAAAATTACTTCATTTGACGACTGACAGTTTTAACTTCAGAATGTTTACACAGGCTTTTTAAAATTATCAAAAGGGATGCACTTGAAAGTTATAGAAACATCAACAACTTACTTTAAAATAGCAACTTCATAACTAAAAAGAATAACATCTTAATTAAATGTTCAATTTGAAAAGAAACTTAACATCGGTATGAAAAGTTTTTACCTCTTACTCATGCTTAAAATCCACCATATATTAAGAGTGATACAGAATAGGGACAGGCAGGACACATTTAAGCAGGATCACATGACTACTCTTTACTCCGCCTCTCATCCTCCTTTAACATACCACCTGCTGCTGGCCACACCTCCTTCTGCTCTATTCAAATACCTGACAGCCTCAGGATCAGATTGCTGTGTCTTTATAAGCGGGGCAAGACTCCATCTGGGTTCTGCATTTAGTAAAAAGTTGATTTTTACTCATATGTCTCACCTATCAATTCAAAAAGTACATTTTCTTTACTTACATGGACTATAGATTGCTCAAGCTGTATACTAGAAGGTTGTTGCCTTGTCTTTTATAGCAGGGGTGTTCATCTCCGATTCTGAAAAGCTACAGTGGCTATAGGTTTTCATTGTAATCATTTTTTAAATTAGTGACCAGTTTTTTTCTGCTAATAACTTCTTTTGTATTCATTTTAATTGTTATACTATTTAAAACTTGGACTTTGTTTCTTTAGTTAACAGCCAAACAATATTTGATCCAAAATGAGCCAACACATAACCAACTAACTAACCCGTGTCAATCATACAATATTCACCTTAACAGGACAAGTGTCTGCGTATGGATGTATGTGTGTCATGGAGACCATCAGGTTGCTAGGGATTGTAAGAGAAATTTAAAGAGAGGCAAAGCATGTACAAGAAAGGTAAAAAAAAATCAAAAAGATAGTAAAAATACCAAATAAAGGTCTTAAAATAAGAAATTTGGTCCTAGTGGCCTATTCTGTTCAGCAACATATAATGCGGTAGTGACTTTCTTGCACCCACTTGGGCCACATGAGCAAGGTTTGTAGCTGTAATGCTAATGATTGATAACTTCACTTAGTGGACAATAAATGACTGAAAATAATGATAAATCAACACACATGTCAAACCAAACCTGACACAACTAGGTTAGAGTCACTAAATCAGAGCATTGCAGTACTGACCAATATACCATTGTCCCAGCAAAATGCATCAGCTGTAAGAGTGGTCAGCACTGCTGCGATGGAGCAGTGAAAACAGTCGGCTATACCCGAAGAGGAATAGGACACCAGGTGGGAAAGGGGTGGGGAACATATTACTTTACCAAACTAAATGGACAACCAACGTATGAAATAAAAAAAAAAACACGAGGCTTATGTTGCTTACTTAGACTTCAACCTATCTTAGACAGCTAGTCTTAAAATAAAAAAAGATGCCTCAGTAATGTCGATCTGCTCAGGTCCAGAAAACATTCTGACGGTGCTCTTAGAAAGAAGAAAATCTACAGCTTTAGAAATGTGGTCATGGAATTAAATAACAGATTTAATTAACAAGAATCCGACTCGATGTGAGAAACTGGTTGGAGTTTGAGGTCCCAGCTTAGCTTAGCTGTTAGTTCTTCTTTGCTTTTGTATTTTAATAAATCTGTAGCCTTAAATGTGATAGTTCTGTATTTAGTGACTGGTATAATTATTCTTGCATTTTGCCTTGAGTGTTGTTGCAGTGCTCTGAGCCTACATTTGGTGAGGGGTGTTGCTCAAGAACCAAGTCATTTGTACCATTATGTTGTATTTCTGAGGTGGCCAAGACAGATTGGCCATCTAGCTCTGTGAAGAGGATTACTTCTGTTCTGTTTTCTGCGTTGTATTCACCTCATTTTTGACACCCATTGCATGCCCAAACTACCTAAATAGGGGTCTCTTGTTGAATTTCCCTTCCCAAGATTTCTTCCATTTTTCCTATTTCTTCCTACAAGTTTCTTTTTTTTTTCCTGGGGGGAGTTTTTTTCCTTCTCTTCTTAAGGAGTCATGGTTGGGGAGGGGGGCCGTCAAAACACAAGGGACTGTTAAAGCCCATTAAAGCATTCTTTGTGTGATTTAGGGCTATGCAAGAAATAAACTGTTGTTGTTAGCTTGCTTCAGATCTCGTTTTTGTTTGGCTGCCATTTAGGGAAAAAGAAGCAATTCAGAGGGCTGAGTCTTAAAAAAACAAAGCAAATAAAATGAAGGGAAATTAAGTAAATTAACAATAGAAATAGGCCACTGATTAAGAAAGTGTCAAGAAGGAAAATCTGCAGCCACTGTGGTCCTCTAGGACTGGAGTTGGACACCCCTGTTTTAGAGGCAATATTTTCTATTTGTGCTATCCGTCCATCCACTGCTAAAATTTCAAGGTCACGGGGGGAGTTCTGGAGCGTTTATCGTTTAGCATCCATCTCATGGCAGAAGCAAGCCATGGATGGGAAAAGAGTCCATTACAAGACACACTCACTGACTCATGTTGGGCCAGCTGGAGATACCACACAACCCAACCGGCATGACTTTGAGATATTGGAGGTAAAACAAAGCAGTCAGAAAAAAAGAACAGAGTAGAGAAGAATGTGCAAATTTCACAGAGCCAGAGAATGGGCTAAGGGTACAAACAAAGAAGCAGCAGCACTAACCATTAAGCCATCATGCCAGCCTCCTTTTTATTATGTAAAAAACTCATAAAACAAGACATGCAAACCACCTCCAACTTCACTGCATTATATAACATAGAGGTGAGATCTGGATTGTTATTGAAGACACTGGCAATTCTAGAAGATTCAACTCTGGGCTGCATGCTATTTTAGTCCAGGGATTCCTGTCTCATGGGTCTGCTGGATTTGTGTGCTGCACACAAGTGGACTAATTCTTCTGCCTCTCAAGGCCACTCAAACACACCTTTTTACCCGACTCACGCTGCTCATCTTTTTCTCTGACTCTATAGCTTAACACTAGAATTACCAAAGCTTACGAAAAAATTCGTAAATCTGGCCCACCTTAAATCTGCTCGCACTTCTGTCTTATAAATGTGTCGATAAGCCCAAGGAGCAGGCAGCCTGCTATACCATCCCTCCCACTGCTGCAGAAACTGCAAAAACCTCTCCCAACTGAAGCCTTGTTTATCAGGGAGTCAAGTACTTAGAGCTGTATAGGCTAAAAAATATAAAGTTACAGTGTATACCTCGGTATACGTCCTTAATCCGTTCCAGATCCTTGGACTGCTTAATACTAAAATACATAAATGCAAAAGCAATTACAATAATCCCTCCTCGATCACGGGGGTTGCGTTCCAGAACCCCCCGCGAAAGGTGAAAATCCGTGAAGTAGAAACCATATGTTTATATGGTTATTTTTATATTGTCATGCTTGGGTCACAGATTTGCACAGAAACACAGGAGGTTGTAGAGAGGCAGGAACGTTATTCAAACACTGCAAACAAACATTTGTCTCTTTTTCAAAAGTTTAAACTGTGCTCCATGACAAGACAGAGATGACAGTTCCGTCTCACAATTAAAAGAATGCAAACATATCTTCCTCTTCAAAGGAGTGCGCGTCAGGAGCAGAGAATGTCAGAGAGAGAGAGAGAGAAAAAAAAGCAAACAAAAATCAATAGGGCTGTTTGGCTTTTAAGTATGCGAAGCACTGCCGCACAAAGCAGTTGCAAGGAAGGCAGCAGCTCACACCCCCTCCGTCAGGAGCAGAGAATGTCAGAGTGAGAGAGAGACAGAGAAAAACAAACAATCAAAAATCAATACGTGCCCTTTGAGCATTTAAGTATGCAAAGCACCGTGCGGGAAGCATGTCGCTTCACGAAGCAGCTGCACAGAAGGGAGCAACGTGAAGGTAATCTTTCAGCATTTTTAGACGAGCGTCCGTATCATCTAGGTGTGCGAACAGCCCCCCTGCTTACACCCCCTCCGTCAACAGCAGAGAATTTCAGAACAAGAGAGAGAGAGAGAAAAGTAAAAATCAAAAATCAATACGTGCTGTTTGATCTTTTAAGTATGCGAAGCACCGTGCAGGAAGCATATCGCTTGACAAAGCAGCCATATGTAAGCCCAGCAAAGAAGAGAGCAATGTGAAGGTAATCTTTCAGCGTTTTTTGAGGATCCGTATCCTCTAGGGGTACAAAGAGCCCCCGTGCTCACAATATATTTGAGGAGTTTTATTTAATACGTAATACGCACTCTGGTTGGGTAGCTTCTCAGCCATCTGCCAATAGCGTCCCTTGTATGAAATCAACTGGGCAAACCAACTGAGGAAGCATGTACCGGAAATTAAAAGACCCATTGTCCGCAGAAATCCGTGAACCAGCAAAAAATCTGCGATATATATTTAAATATGCTTACATATAAAATCCGCGATAGAGTGAAGCCGCGAAAGTCGAAGCGCGATATAGCGAGGGATTACTGTAGATGAAATAAATTAAAGTTTAACCTCATTTTACCTTGCTGAGAAGAGTCGAGTGCCTACTAGGATGGTGCTGAGAAGGGAGGAGGGGGAGATGTTATTGTTTGGAAGGAAACCATTGCCTCCGATACGCTATCGCCAGCACACTGTTTTTCTGTTATCCAGATCAAAAGCAATTTTTCAACATGCTCTAATGTCCCTGATCTTTGTTTGGTAATCAATTTCACCCCCTTCACAATGTTAGCCGATTTAATAACGTCTTTGTTTTTCACAATTGTAGATACTGTCGTTCTCAGCATATGGTATGCAGCAACCAAGTCCCGGATACACAAACACAAAATCACATGAAAATTAACAGAGAGTCATAGCGCGGGTTGTTCACTGAATGCTAGCAACTGGCGTACTGACGCTCGTGGGCAGTCGTGGCTTTGTCTCGAGAGAGGTAAACAAGGGTAGCGCACGGTGTTCTAGCACGTGAGTCGTATTCCAAACAAAGGTTGTATACCAAGCAACATTTTTCGCATCCAAACAGGACGTATACCAAGTTGGACTTATTCCAAAGTGGACTTATACCGAGGTATTTGGAACACTTGTATTTCATGTGTGTTCCATGTCTACAAAGATCTATGTAAGTATAGGATGACAGAAATGTTGAACACATACCTAAAAGACAAACTTTTTCCATGTTTTAGTACAAACGACAAAATTTTGACATGAAGTGTAGAATGTGTGAAGACTGAAGTCCAAATATCAAATAAGCACTTTCACAAAAGGTATATTTTGTAGCCTATACAGCTCTAGGTACCTGACTCCCTGATAAACAAGGCTTGAGTTGGGAGAGGTTTTTGCAGTTTTTGCGGCGGTGGGAGGATGGGATGGCAGGCTGCTTGCTCCTTGGGCTTATCAACACATTTACAAGACAAAAGACGCTGACGGAGAGGTGCGAGTGGATTTAAGGTGGGCTGGATTTACACGTTTTTTCGTAAGCTTTGGTAATTCTAGTATTAAGGTAATGAGTTATAAAAGCAAATGTAGCCATTTCAGTCTGTACCACTGTGCTGCTCCGAGAATGTTACACAACTTGGCATTCCTAATTATCTACTGCACTCTTATAAATTGTAAGGTTTTTTTTTTTTTGTGAATGAAAACATCAGATAAATATATAAAAATGGAAAAGTAAATAAGGTGATCTTAATTTATGTGGGTCAGGCTCATCTTTGAGATGTGTCAGGAAGCTGAAGTACCCACTGAAAATCCACAACAGCATGGGTAGAACATGCAAAGTCAGCACAGACAGACAGTAACCAGGTTGGCATTTCCAGTTAGACCCCTGGCACGGTGATGCAGCAGCACCACCCAATGCACCACACAACTATTATCCTGTAATTCGAAATATCTATTAAATAATAAGGAGTGCGGTCCGTGACGACAGAAATGCTTGGTGAATACATTACCTTTGTTATTTATCTTCTGACTGCAGGCGTTCATGAGCTAGCCCCCTCTTCAGCCATGCTTTTTTTTTTTCTTTTAATTGCTTTTTCAGGGTCTTAATCAATACAGCTTTCTTCTTGGGTGTCCTCGCCGACACTCTGCCCTCACTCGGAGGATGAACTCTCACTGGCTGCCAGCCAACTGCCCCGAGCCACTTTCCTTTCCAGGTTTCTCGCCAGTTTGTTGGTGCCTTCTGCCCTTCTTTGTGCATTTTTTTTTTTAAACGGTATGTCTCCCCCTGGGCTCAATTTGACTCTAATTAACCCTTTAGTGCATTGCAATTAACCGACCAATTAGGGATATTTTAAACATTACAGCAGCAGGCTCCCTAATAGTAGCTTTTAGTGCACTCCATGACAGTAATGACATGCTTGCATAATCTTGGTCTTTTTTAGCTCCTGGATATCATGCAGCAAAAAAGGTTTCGGCATTGTTTTGTTCTGCCTCCCGTTGTACCTCCAAATTGAGCCTGTCCATGAAAAGTGTGAGGGGACTGTAAAATAAATTCATATATTGAGAAAAATAAGCAAAGCATGCTGTGTAATTCTGATTTGCATTCCTTTTTATTATCAGAACTGTGAATTGGTTTAGGTATCTGAGTGCTGCTCTACGTTGCTGTGCCAGCACTAAACCTCCATCTATTTTTTTTTTCAGTCCGTTTCAAAAATCTTTTGTTCTGTTTTCTGCTAGATGCAGATAACAGCACCTCAGGGAAAAGAACATCCTATGATAATTGCCAGGTTGCCATTAAACAACCAAGCATTTGTCTGCTATTTACCCATTAAGATATTATGCATTTACTTCAGTGGAAAAAAAAAATACTGTCAACTGTTTCACTTTGTGGTACTTTTTAAACTGCCCTTTTGTTAAAGTTTATCATGTATAATGGCTTCTTATTTTCATCAAGGCTTACACGGTATGCCAACCTGAGGCTGCCAGGAATTCTAAAAATAATAAAGACAATGCACATTTTTACATGCCACTGCCATGTGCTCACTGTAAAGACCTCGCCGGAAATGAAATCTACAACTCTCCCTGGGACACTTTAATTCAATCCACAGGGTTTTGCATATTGAACACAATTTATAATTTCTAGTCACTCAAAAAAACACCCATCTATTTTTATTAAAAGGAAAATATATGTAAAGGTTTTTTCCACGCTGGAAGTAAAATAAAAAGGTTAGACACATAATGGGGGGCTACACATTAGACCGGGTCACCCCATGTGGGCTTAGAATCGATGTGACTCAGACTTTATATATTAGTATATCCAATCATTACTGTACTTTCTTTAATGTAACAATGCAACTAACTAGGACTAAAGCCAAGCACATTTTTAAGAGGCATTTTTTGGATGCCACAGCTACCTCATTCTTTTCTAATGTTATAAATAATCTGCCTCACTCTCGTATTTGCTCTAATACAAAGAGATAATTTCTGAAGTTGTCAGTTTTAGTGGCCGACTTTGCAGCTCCTGAATACTGAGGAGCAAACCCTGTTGAATTCACGTTGCTTTGTCGAAATCACAGAAATGTTTGCAAACTTTGCCGAACTCCATGCACTCCATTAATTAAAGTCAATGGGGAAGATGAAACTGAACTAGTTTTGAGTGGATTATAATGGTGGAATGGCTAATATAATGGCAATGTGTCTCAGGATCTGCACTGGTATCTGGATCTCGTTATTGCCAGAAGGAATCTTACTCTGTTGGCTCCCTTGAACCAGGTCCTTAAAACTAAAAATTGCTCCACAGGTGCTGTAAAATAGCTGACTCTGTGCTCTGACCCCCAAAGGTCATTTGAAAAGACAATTTCCTCCCAATGATTAACAAAGTAAATGCACTCAAAATCAAAAATCTAAAATTTTAACAATCCCTGAGGGCTAAGGAAAAGTTTTCCCAACTATGCTGGACTGATTATTGTGTCCAAACATGTGATTTGAGCCGTGAGGTGGCACTAGTAACCACTTCCCATTTACAACAAAAGATACAAGCAGAACAAATACCACAAACAAAATACAACAATCACAAATTAGCAATAAGTAAAGAAAACATAGACCACTCCGATCACAATTTCCATTCATGGGGCACACATTGTCTGTGACATGAAGCAATGACGAGAGTCTGGCTAGTTCTACTCCTTAAAGTCACAGCTCCTGGTACAATGAGAACGTCTGTTTTGTTTCCCATGTATCTCTGTTCAGACACTTCACACTTTCTTCTAGAATTGTCAACAATCTTATAGTAGTCATGCATGAAAGTTCTGCATGTGGCTGCTACAGCTCTGTGATGTAATGCTGGCCTCTCAAAGCACCACAGGGTGCTTGGAAACAAATGTTCGTCTAAGCTGACTGCACAGTGAATTTCCAGGAAAAGATTCAGTGAACAAGGTTACCGGCGAACACAAAAATTAACCTAACTGATCTATATAGAATAATTACTCAGTTAACACCATCCAAATGTGTCCTTGATTGAGTCTCTGCAGGCTTTTTAAAAGATGTCTCTCATTCTTCAATTGACAGGGAATTCAATAGAGTTAATTGGACATGGGCATTTTTCCTCATTTTCTAAAAATCTGCTGCAGTTAAGCCATACACAAGAAAAAATAATCTTGACATTTCTGTCTTGGACAATTTTAATACTGTAAACTGCCTTTTTAAAGTAAAATTCTAGAAAAAGTAGCTTTTCTACAATTAAATGACTACTTGAATAAAAATTCCTATTCTGGATAAGTATCAGTCTTCATACCAAATTAAAGTACAAAAAGTGCATTGGTTAATGTAATAAATGACTTACGGCTTAATGCTGTTTCAAATAATATATCAGTTCTTGTTCTGTTAGACCTGAGCACTGACAGAGCACTGACCACTTAGATGGTGGGTTGGGCTTTCTGGCAGTGCCTTGAGTTGGTTTCACTCTTACTTTACAGAAAGAATATTCTTTATCAGTTGTTGCGATTATATCTCAGAGATGTGCCACGGAGGTCTATTTTGGGCCCCTTATTATTCTTAACATCATTACACTGGCTACCTGTGTCCTTCAGGATTGACTTTTAAAAGGTATTTTAGTTGTATATAAGGCTCTAAACAATCTAACACCTTTGTGTATTTTGCACTGCTTGCTCCCCTACATTCCTAATTGTAATCTTAAATCCTCTAACATTGGCTTGCTCAGTATTTCAAAAGTAAAACATAAAAGAACATTTGAGGTGGTTTTCTGTTTCAATGCATTAAAATCTGCAATACTTTACTGTTAGATATACTCTGGGCCAGTACAGATGAACATTTCAAACACTTTGCTGTTTTTTTTTTTTTTTTTTGATTCTCCATTTCTTCCTGGTCTAAGTTAACTGAGATGCTAGGAATATGATGAGAGCTCCACAACAGTATCCTGTTATGGTGTCACAATTATGGATTGTAGAATGCCCAGAAGGGGCTGGGTAGTCTTTGGCCTCGAAACCCCACAGGTTTATTTTATTCAACATCCCACCAACTGGATTTATTATCTTCCACTCCTCCCTGGCCACCTGACCATAGTTTCTAATTAAGCTGGACATTATGAATCTCCATTGTTATAAATAACTGATCTTTAGCTTTTATCTTTTCTCAATTTATCTATTAATTTTGCAAAGCTCCTTGAGCCACATTCATGTACAAAATGTGCTATACAAATAAATGTTGCTGTAGAGATGTTATGCCTGTAGGCTGCACTAATATTGCACTTCTAACCCTCCAAAATGTTACATGTTGATGCTGCTCTCCATTACACGTTGATGCTGCTCTCCACTAATTCCATGTTGCTCCAAAAGCACACACAGAGGCCAATGTCCCTTTGGAAAGAAAAAAAAAATCATAGGCTTGGCCATCAGGCTGTAAAATGAGCTGTCCCAGAATCAGGTTGGTATTGCTCCCCTATGTCTGCCTGTCTATCTATCTATTAGATAGATAGATAGATAGATAGATAGATAGATAGATAGATAGATAGATAGATAGATAGATAGATAGATAGATAGATAGATAGATAGATAGATAGATAGATAGATAGATAGATAGATATGAAAGGCACTATAAGATAGATAGATAGATAGTGCCTATTCTATCTATCTATCTATCTATCATATAGTGCCTATTCTATCTATCTATCTATCTATCTATCTATCTATCTATCTATCTATCTATCTATCTATCTATCTATCTATCTATCTATCTATCTATCTATCTATCTATCTACCTTATATTTTGTATTGCCTTTATCTATCTATCTATTACATAGTGCCTATTCAATCTATCTATTATATAGTGCCTATTCTATCTATCTATCTATCTATCTATCTATCTATCTATCTATCTATCTATCTATCTATCTATCTATCTATCTATCTATCTATCTATCTATCTATCTATTATATAGTGCCTGTTCTATCTATCTATCTATCTTTCTATCCATCCATCGACTTATTCCTTTATTGTTTGCCAGGCTATGTATGGTCTATGGTCTCTCAACTCTGTAATGCATTAAGTGGGTTTCATCAACAATGGATGGAAAGAGTGGGTGCTTAACATTGAAAAGTAGCATAGAGGAAAAAAGAAAGAAAGGTCAATACTTTCTTCAATCAGTGACTTAACCATTTAAAAGGATTAACATTGAAAACTCTCCTGTATAAAATGTAAGACAGCGGGAAATTACATAATAATTATTTTTTGGCACTGATTATAATCCAGAAGAGCGAGCGGAAAATATAAATCTAATTTGCAAATGCAAATTAAATGAAGAAGTTCCAGTCAGTGGTTCTATTCTAATTTAAACCCTAGTTAAAAAGTTTTACAAAGACTTATTAAATATTTCCTAGTTTACCTATTCACACCATTTCAGTGTAATTACATTTTACTTGTTCTTTTGATAAAAGATGTTTAAACTACAAGGTTGTAGGCTGAATTGTTATTGCTGTGACCCCGTGAGTGCCATATAATTTACTTGTGCTGCAAAAATCTGTAATAAAACTGCCTGTGCTCTACTCCAATAACATGCTAAAGATGCATCAGGCACATGTTGTGTGGAGACTCGGTCTTTAATCTTTTAAGTGTAGTGTGAAACACAAGTAAAGCCATAGTTATTACAGCTCTACATTCTATTCTCAATTAGTTGGTTTGAATATTAAGATATAAAGCTGATTTGGTGAGCTGTGAGGTGATGGGCTGACTGGTGTTTTGGAGTTGCACGTTGGTTGAGACTCTCAATTTTAATCTGACGGACTGTTAATAAAAGAATGTTGTTACAGAATAAACTTGAAAAACAGCACCAACCCTCAAAGAGCAATAGTAATAGGCAAATATAAGCAATTGATAGACAGCTAGTAACCCTTGTATTGTAAGAATGTGGTTCGTTGATGGATTTAGCATAAACAAGACTGAATAATCTCTGCTAAGATGAAGCTTGGATGGCAAGTGCACTTGGAACTGTTGTATCTGGGATAACACCCTCAACAACTCCCAAAGTCAAAGAGCCAGATCTGTCATCAATTGCCATGAGCTTCCCTCAACTGCAAATAATCAAACGTACTTGTCGTTCTCAGCAAAAGACACCCACCTACTTGGTATCATATCTTTTTTTTATGGATATACAGTAGATGGCACACTACAAGTGCAGATTAACGAATCTAACAACAAGAATAATATAAATATCAAGATGTGCACATAGGTTGTTTTTTGGTGGGTCAGTATCTGAGACCTCCACAGCAAAATAACTAAAGGAATAAAACTGAATTAAACTGGTTCTTCATCAGTGCTTCAAGTGTACTCACCATTACTCCATTTTAGGCCTTTATGAGTTGCTGTTTGGTGCACCTCAAGAATGTCCACGTGTGTTTTAAGTAATCCAGCCACAACCTCTCGGTACTATTATGTGAATAACATGGTGGTATATGACACCCCCAACATTGGTCTGCAAGCATAAAATATATCCATCCCAAAACATTTATATGAACATGGGTAGTTTGAACCTCCTCCCTGACTTTTAGCTGAGGAAACTGAAAGACAGAGACTACCGCCTCTCCTTCTTTTTTTCCACTTCAACAAATATTCTTGATGTATTCATGAACCAGGATGGCACGTTTGGATTAATCTCATTATAAGAATGATGGTTCTTAAGGTGAAGATGAAGGGTTATGGTCTACTAAGGTCATACATATGATCTTCAATGCGACATTCTTGTTTCAACTGACCATCATGGCAGAATACATTTACTTAGGACAGACAGGTCCATGTGCCATGCTACATTTAGCAGGCAGTCTACTTTACATTTCTCTAAACCATGTAAGTGAGCAGTATTCTCTCAAGCAAATGTCACAAATGTCATTAATGTTTGTAATGTAACATGCATGTACTCCAAATGTAAAACTTTTGCAAAATTAGGCAGCACTGAAGATAATCCAAAAACATAATATCTACATAAATTATGGAATAAAACAAATATTGACAGAAAATGCTGATTTTTTTTGTACTATATACATAAAAATACAGCCCTAAACCTGTGTGAGTTTATTATTTTCTTTTGGCCAAGTGGTACAGCTCCTGTATATTGTCTTGTTTCTATAATATTGTCACTCAGCATCCTATCCCTTACAGTTTCACGTCCTCACATGGAGTGGCTGACCACATGTCCGGAGCCAGCTTATCCGGTTAAACTAAAGGGAACTCCTTCTCCCCAAGTGAACAAGCAGGTTTCTGACTTCTACAAATGTGAAGATATCATATTATGTAGTGGCTAGCTCTCTTTCAGGTAGCCTTACTGTCACCCCACTACACTTGAACCTCTCATGAGTAATTCTGGATGAGCGTCCAAATGTCAGTTATGAGAAATTACTCAGGGCCAGGCAAATATCCTTTTCACACCCCTACATAGAGAGACTCGCTGCACACCTGAGGCCTCGGAATCAGTAAGCAGCAGCTTTCCGATTGAGTGGAATTTCCTTAGAAATAAATATCTAGCTGTTGAGTTTGACACAGCAATTACTTTAGGTCTTCTCAAATGTCTACCCAAAATGCCCTCTTTACACTAAAGAAAAATTCACTCACTATCACAATTACTCTTCTGCCACTTCTAAGCTCAGCCAATTGCTTCTCTCAGCTAACCACCAATGTCGTGTGCCTGCAATCATTCACAATAATGTCATGGGTATATAGCCATGACTTTTTTTAACGGGGCCGAGGCCAGCACTACATGCTGCCTGTTGCACCTTTGGCCCCACATGCATTTACAAACAGGAGGAACTTTTGCCCGGTCTGATGTTGGTGGCCCCAGAGGGTGTTAAAATCTGCAAAGTATATCACTGGCACACAGCTGCCTTCTGTTCAGGACCTACTACAGTATATCACACACTGCCTTAGATAGGCAAACAGTACTATAAAAGACATTGGCCATCCTATATAGTTTTTTTCCTCACTTTTTCATTATGGCAAATGGCACAGAACCATTGGCACTCGCACCAATAGTTTCAGTTTACTGTTTGTATCCACAGATCATAAGGCTCCTCAACACAAACTCATACTGGCAACTTAATGACTGTTTGTTGTACATATGATCTAATTTTCTTTTAATGTAGAGTGCTCCACTCGATGTCTACTGTTGGTAGTGTTCTACTGTCACTAGTCTATTGGATATGAAAGTAAACTATTCAATGCACTGTAACATGAAATAAAACTGGCCAAATGTCCTACTGGGCACAAATAAAGTTCTATCTATCTATCTCTTTTTTTGATTTTCTTTATTTTATTATGATCAACTCTAACTAATACAATAAAGAAAACAACATTACATACAATCAGGTTAAACTTCCACCCTAGAAGTTCTATCTATCTTTAAATGAGTGAATGTGGATATATGTGCTAGCATGCCAGCTAATGGCCCAGGGACCTATCCAGGGTCAGTTCCTGTCTTGTACTTAGAGTAGAGAGTTAAGTATAAGCTAAGGTGACCATCCGTCCCCATTTTCCGGGGACAGTCCACTTTTTCAGACAACTGTCCCCACTCAGAAACATGTCCCCGTTTGTCCCCGGTTTAAGATTTCGTCCCCGGTTTCAGCTGGTTCACTTTTTTGAATGTATCTCATCACCACGATAATTTGAACTCAGCGCTCATGCGGTGTTTTGACGGAGGTTATGCTTTACCGCATCCTGCATCTTTGGCGAGAAATCACGTGATAAGCTTTCGCTTTGTACTCTGATAGTGTTTAGAGTCCCTACTCGTGATCTGTAGATTCTAGTCCCCACCTTCATGTCCCCGGATTGGCACAAAAAATTCTGGTCACCTTATATAAGCTCGCCGCAACCCAAAAACGCATTAAGAGGATACAGAAAACAAATGAATGGCTCGATAAACTGAAGTGGGTCTGCAACATCCTGAGGTCAAGATTGTTAACTCTTTTTCAATATGTTGCTTTTCTATAATATACTATGCTTCAACTACAAATACTACAAGTACCACCACTGCTCTCAAAAGCTAAAAAGCAGTATTCCAAGATCTGTAACTCTCTCTAAAATACAATTTCTCTATATGTTCTGTTTGTTATTTGTGTGTTTTATAGTGCCAACTATAATAGCGAGGAGAATGTAAATAGTAAGGTGGAAAGATTTAATACTAAAGTGAGGGCTGCTGTTGACTTAGTTGCACCTGAAAAGACAGTTAAAAAATCTTCTAGCATTGTTATACCATGGAAGACCCAAAGAGTGTCTGATTTAAACAGAACATGCCGTAGAGCTGAGCGTAAATGGAGGAAAACTAAACTAACTATTGACTATGAAATATTAAAAGTTAAAATAACAGAATACAACAACACAGTCCATCTTGAGAGGCGCTGCTATTTCTCTAAGATTATAAATAACAATGCTAGTAATCCCAGAGTCTTATTTTCGACAATTGATCGTCTGTTAAACCCAGGTAACTCAAAGGAATGCCTCCTAAGTACTTCCAGTAAAATCTGTGAGGCTATCGCTGTATTTTTCAATCAAAAAATTAATGATATTAGAAATAACATAGTATATCTCCCCAACACTAGGGATCCTCCTAAACCCCAGTACCCCATAATAAAAAATTAAAGTCTTTCACTAGGATAGATTTACCTGATTTACATAAAATAATTTCTCAAATGAAACCCTCCACCTGTGCCCTTGACCCAATACCAACAAATTTTTTCAAAGAAGTATCGGGCGTGCTTATTGATAATGTTCTTGACATAGTAAATTCGTCATTAGATACGGGGGTCTTCCCAGACTGTCTTAAGACTGCGGTAGTTAAACCCCTACTTAAGAAAAATAAACTCGATCCCTCTGCTCTTGAAAATTATAGACCCATCTCTAACCTGCCTTTCTTAAGTAAAATTCTAGAGAAGGCAGTCATTATACAGTTAAATGAGCACCTCAATAAACATGCTATTCTTGATAAAGTTCAGTCAGGTTTTAGAACAAATCACAGCACAGAAACTGCACTCATTAAAGTAGTAAATGACTTGTGGGTAAATGCAGACAGAGGCCATTTATCTGTTCTCATCCTCTTAGATCTGAGTGCCGCATTTGACACCATTGATCATAATATTCTTAAGAATCGCCTTAGTCAATGGGTGGGCCTCTCTGGCAGTGTCTTAATTTGGTTTGAATCCTACCTGGCAGGGAGAAAATTCTTTGTTAGTTGTGGTAATTATAACTCAAAGACACATGATATTCTATATGGTGTTCCACAAGGCTCTATCCTGGGTCCACTGCTCTTCTCAATCTACATGCTTCCATTAGGTCAGATTATCTCGGGACATAACGTGAGCTACCACAGCTATGCTGATGACACACAGCTGTATTTATCAATAGCACATGATGACCCCAAATCTCTTGATTCGCTAACACAATGTCTAACTTGTATCTCAGAATGGATGAATAGTAACTTTCGCAAATTAAATAAAGAAAAAACCGAAATCTTAGTGATTGGCAATAATGGATACAATGAGGTTATTAGAAATAAACTGGATGCATTAGGATTAAAAGTCAAATCGGAGGTAAAAAGCTTAGGGGTAACCGTTGATTGTAATCTGAATTTTAAATCGCATATTAATCAGATCACTAGGACAGCATTTTTTCACCTAAGAAACATAGCAAAAGTTAGACCTCTTATATCATCGAACGATGCAGAGAAATTAGTTCATGCGTTTGTTTTCAGTCGGCTAGATTACTGTAACGCACTCCTCTCAGGACTACCCAAAAAAGACATAAATCGTTTGCAACTAGTGCAGAATGCAGCTGCTAGAATCCTTACCAGGAAAAGAAAATCCGAACACATTTCTCTAGTTTTGATGTCACTACACTGTTACCTGTGTCATTCAGAATTGACTTTAAAATTCTGCTTATGGTTTATAAAGCTTTAAATAATCTCGCCCCGGCTTATATATCGGAATGTCTGACACCTTATATTCCAAATCGTAACCTCAGATCCTCAACTGAGTGTCTCCTTAGAATTCCAAGAGCAAAACTTAAAAGAAGTGGTGAGGCGGCCTTCTGCTGTTATGCACCTAAAATCTGGAATAGCCTGCCAGTAGGAATTCGCCAGGCTAATACAGTGAAGCACTTTAAAAAACTACTGAAAACACATTATTTTAACATGGCCTTCTCATAACTTCACTGTAATTTAATCCTGATACTCTGTATATCTAATTCATTATAATAACTATTCATTCAAAATCTGTACTAACCCCTACTCTCTCTTCTGTTTCCTTTTCGGGTGTGCTGTTGGTGGTGGCATGCGCCACCACCATCTACCCAAAGCACCATGATGTTCCAACAATGATGGATGGATTAAAAGCCAGAAGTCTGTATGACCATCAGCATCAAGTGACTCCGTGAAAAACCCGAACTACAAAGAGGACTATTTAATTTATGTTAGGTAGAATGCCCAAAGGGGACTGGGTGGTCTCGTGGCCTGGAACCCCTACAGATTTTATTTTTTTCTCCAGCCTTCTGGAGTTTTTTTTTGTTTTTTCTGTCCACCCTGGCCATCGGACCTTACTCCTTTCTATGTTAATTAATGTTGTCTTATTTTAATTTCTTATTTTGTCTTTTATTTTTCTTCTCTTCATTATGTAAAGCACTTTGAGCTACTTTTTGTATGAAAATGTGCTATATAAATAAATGTTGTTGTTGTTTTGCTAATGGCTGCTCCCGTTAGGGGTTGCCACAGCAGATCATCTTCTTCCATATCTTTCTGTCCTCTGCACCTTGCTCTGTTACACCCATCACCTGCATGTCCTCTCTCCCCACATCCATAAACCTTCCCTTAGGCCTTCCTTTTTTTAAACTATAAAAAATGTTTACACTTGTTCATAATGTTGTAAGTTTAATGAATGCATAGTAATCCTGAAAGACTTCAAATTGACCAGGAAATGAAGACTGCCCCAAAGGGACAATCCCAAGATTAATTGTCAGCAAACAAAAGATGCTTTGTCTCCTGTCCTGTTTGTGATTTGCATGGACAGGATATCAAGGCGCAGCCGGGGTGGGGTGTGTGTCCAGTTTGGTGGCCACAGAATCGGGTCACTGCTCTTTGCAGATGCTGTAGTCCTGTTGGCTTCATCAAGCTCTGAACTCCAGCACACATTTGGATGGTTTGTGACCGAGTGTGAAGTGGCTTATGGGGATCAGCACTTCCAAATCTAGAGCCACAGTGCTAAGTAGGAAAAAGATGGACTTTCCTCACCAAGTGGGAGCTGAGGTACTGCCTCAAGTGGAGGAGTTTAAGCACCTTGGAGCCTTGTTCAGGAGTGATGGGCATAGAGATGGTGAGGTTGACAGATGGATTGGGGAGGTGAGCGCAGCTATACAGTTGCTATACTTTATCTGTAAGGGTGAAGAAGGAGACGAGCCAAAAGACAAAGTTCTTGATTTACAAGTCGATTTACATTCCTACCACCACTTATGGCCATGACCGATGAGATGTCAGAAAGGATGTCAAAAAACTAATCATCTGCTTAAAAACATTGATCAAGAATTAGAAGATAAAAGATCAAAGCAAAGGTTCTATTTAGCTGAAAATCCTTTCCCTAAATAACTAAGTTTTTTTGGAAATGTATCCAAAATCTTTGGGGTGGAGTGGTGGCTCTGAGGCTAAGGATCTGCGCTGGTATCCAGAAGGTTGCTGGTTCGAATCCCCGTCACTGCCAAAAAAAGATCCTGGGAACCTTGAGCAAGACCCTTAACCTGTAATTGCTCCAGGGGCGCTGTACAATGGCTGACCCTGCACTCTGACCCCAAGGGATATGCGAAAACGTACAAATTCCTAATACAAGAAATTGTATAAGGCGAAATAAAGAAAAAAAATATATCTTGGGCGCTAACGCTGCCACGCTGTCTTATATAGTTTCCATAATCACACATCACAAGCCATGATGCCATAAACAAAATGGCTGTGACCATTGTTACGATTAAAGCTGGTGGGATTTTGTGGATGTTTAAAGATTTACTCATACTGTTTTGGCAAATTTTTTTCTTCTATAAATATAAACAAGCCCTCAGATCACTACTGGAATGAAGGTGGACTTATAAGGCTGAGGGCTAAAACTCTGTTAAACTCCTTTGGCTGACTTCCGGTGTCCCTGTATGCCCATGTTCTGTTTATCATTAAAGGGCTTATATTAAAGGCAGTCATCAAACTGCTCAGTTTCTTGAAGGTACAACATGCTGTCCACTAGCTGCGGAGTGGAGGAATACTGAACACCCCTGGCCTACCCTTAAATATGTGACACAATGCCAGCTTTCATGACTAGGGAACATATGGCGCCACCTGTTGATGAGAACTTTGTTGCTTCTTGCCAGTGCTTCATGTCTTGTTATTAAGAAATGGCAGTGCCACCCATGCCATTTGCCGTCTAGCCTGCCTTCTAGTGTTCCAGGGAAGCACTGCATGCTTCCTCACCAAGATGCCCCCCTCTCTCGCTCTTACTGTATGCTCCTTGGGTTTCAGTTCTGGGACACATACTGATGTATCAAGCATTTCTCTCTTGTTTACAAGTGTCACACTCTCCCCCCTCCTCTCTCTCTTATTTTACAAAATTTATTTGCTGGCTTTTTAATTGTCTTGTAACAATCCTCCATAGCAATCCCCGCCAGCTAAGCACTTGTAAATTACAATTTATATATACACTATATATGTACAGGCCATACATGAAAAACAGACAAAATGTCAGCGTCAATTAATTCTGTGCAAAAACAAAATATTTTAAAGATGTACAAGAAGGCTGGTTACAATGGCACTTCATGATTTTCTACTACTAAGGAGATGTCTATAGCAGTATGCTTCTGCTCTTTTATGTGATCTCCTTTGCCCAAGTTAAAATTAGTTAGGTACATTGCAACAGAGTGCTGACATTACAAAAAACTGCATATATCACTGCAGTGCAGCATAAAGGCCAATGACTGTGGGTTTGGTAATAAAGCTTGATGTTAATGCATAAAAATCAGACACAGGCGAGCTTCTTAATATGGACAGGATATTCTGGTACCTTATATATAGAACATCTGCTAACCTCACAGATAAAACAAAATGAATTGGCTAGGTGCTGAGTGAACTGCTTTAATAGGTTTAAATTTTTAATGAATTTAAAGAAAGCTAAAGGAGAATTAAATGAACTAGAAAAAAAAAATCACTTAAAAGTTTAATGCCACCTTTTGAAAAACATTACCTCATTCTGAAGCAAGATATTAAAAATAATGTGCAAATGCTTACCAAAATGCCAGCATCTGTGCTGCAAGGACCTCACTGCCTTTGGACAAAATGCAATTATAATCGGTTCATACAGTTATACAGTGTAGTACCTCCTCTCCCTGGACCCCAAAACTGGATTAAGTGTGGTTGAAAATGACTGCGTGGTTGGTATGTTAGATGAAACTGATTTCTAAAAAAATCTTTTCCAAAACATGCCACCATGCTGTGATGACATCTGTAAGAGCACACATGCATACTGCCTATCTCTATCCCGTTTGCTACGCTAGTAAGTCTTTGTCACACTCATTTTGGGACTATTCGATGTTCAGGAATTATAGGGGGGGGGGGCTACAACAAACGTTTGCACATGTTGGATTTATATTAGGACATTAGAGAATGCTTTGATGAGCGTGTCACTTTCTATTCAAATTGTGAATTTAGAATCGTACTGAGCTGAGGTCACCCACGGAGACTAGTGTCTATGTAACATGTCCAAATTTGCTCACAAGAATTCCTGTTTTTGAGTAATATATTAAAGCACTACTGAAGATGTGCAAGTTTTAAGTGAGTTAAACCAAGTTACCTGCTTAAAAGAATGTCTGTTTTATTTAAATAAATGTAGCACTATACACAAGTGAAGTAGTTGGTGGCACAATAGTTAGGGCAACTGCTTCATAGGTCCATGTACCAGTCAGGCCCAGCCATTTTCTGTGTTAAATATTAATATTCTTCCTGGGTACTTAGGAATTTCCATCAGGATTAATAAAGATTCAATATCTACCTATCTATCTATCTACTTTGGTTTGCTTTATGGATAACTTTTAATTATGGCAGTATAAGGGAGTTTGTATGTCGATGACTGGAATCACCCCAGGCTTGGGCATGCCTTGACTTCAGCACACCATAAGCAATCATTTACTTAAATGGCTTTGAAAACTGAATGAATGGTCTATTCCAAAGGCATTTAATTCTGTTAAATAAGCCTACAATGAATACCTGAAAAGAATACGGGCACTTGCAGTTATGTCCTGTTGCCTCAAGGCACCAGAAGACTGGGTTTGAATCCTGCCTATGTGAAGTTTGCATGTTGTTTTTTCCCAAATCACTGCATTTGTTAGGAAATTGCCTACTGGCCCCTTGAATTTGTATCACTGCATTGGTTTGGGATTGTGTCAGCTACAAGGCTTGTGTCAGCACAGGTTCAGGTTAAAAAGATGCATATATAGCAATAGGTAAGTAAAACTCTTTAAGGTGGCGCCATTTTGAACATTGTTAAAAGTATATTATATCCCTATCCTGAAATGCATGCACTGAATACTGAGATTCTGTTTGATGCTCTGTATATGGATATATTTAATATCAGCCTTTTTTTGAATTGACTATAACAGACTGATAATGTACACAACATGACTTAATATGTCAGGTACTGGCAATTAAATGACAGTTGAAACACCGAGGACATAGGAGAATTTGAATATTCTGTGTTGTATGTTCATTTTTTGGAGAGGCCTCTAAACAAAACATGTGTAGATAGATAGAACTTTATTTGTCCCTGGGGAAAATTTGGCTTCTTACAACAGGTCATTAAATAAATATATACATAAATAGGTAGATATGCAAATAAATAAAAAAAGTACTATGCCCACACACTTACCTCAGTCTAAACACACACATCAGAATGACTATAAATCAAGAAAATTCAAAAGAAAGAAAATTTCTGACTTGGCTGTCACAGCCCCAGTGAGGCATTATGCAGATGTATTGCTGTTGGTATAAAGGAGCCCCAGTAGCGTTTCTTGACACACTTCTGCTGAATAATTCATTGGCTGAAAGGCATCAGTATTAGTGTGTCAGAGAGAGTATTGCTCATAATTGCACTCAGTTTTATTTTAATTCTATCCTTCACTACGACCTCCAGGAGGTCCAGAGTGTGTCCCATAACTGAACCTGCCCTTTTAATTTGCTTGCTGATTCGGTGGGCCCCTCTTGCAGTGATGTTACCAGCACAGCACACCACAGCTTAGAAAGTCACACTGGCCATCACAGAGTTGTAGAGGATGTCACTTCCCATGTTGTATTTACTATTTAGAAAGATTAATATTCTACATGGAACATCTTAATTTTTTTCTTGATCTTTTGCGGACCGGCTTGATGCCACATGTGCGATATTCTTTGCCATTTCTGAAGCTATTTATGCTCTTGATTGTGACTCCCTCTTATCTTATGGTTTCCAGTTACCCCATGTTTTTGTCACTAAAGCCACCTTTTTCTCAAGTGTAAGAAATGCAACCAAACATTTGTCGTAATGATATAGGTTGCCTTGGGCAAAGTCATCAACCGTCCATCCATCCATCCATTTTTCAACCCGCTGAATCCGAACACAGGGTCATAGGGGTCTGCTGGAGCCAATCCCAGCCAACACAGGGCACAAGGCAGGAACCAATCCCGGGCAGGGTGCCAACCCACCGCAGGACACACACAAACACACCCACACACCAAGCACACACTAGGGCCAATTTAGAATCGCCAATCCACCTAATCTGCATGTCTTTGGACTGTGGGAGGAAACCGGAGTGCCCGGAGGAAACCCACGCAGACACGGGGAGAACATGCAAACTCCACACAAGGAGGACCCGGGAAGCGAACCCAGGTCCCCAGGTCTCCCAACTGCGAGGCAGCAGCGCTACCCACTGCGCCACTGTGCTGCCCAGTCATCAACTGAATATGGAAAAATAAATCAGGCTCTATTGTGCACAGTAGCACTTTCTGGATATACAATGGATATTAAAAAGTCTACAGGCCTTTACTGAAATTTAAGCTGAAGGCCAAAGTCAACATAAATCATATCAGAGCTTTGTTTCACTTTATTAAGATCTTGTAAGCAGCATATTTAGGTGAAAATCATCAATTATTATTTAGAAAAATAACTGAAAACAAAACAGAACAATGGAAAAGTAGAATTATTTCCTGAGCTTGTCACAGAGAGAGCACATTTCATAGACTTAGACAGCTACGCTGCAGTAGATGACAAGTAGGCACACATATCAAGGACCTGGAGTGATGTGTCCTATAAAATCTTTTTAATTCATAGATGCCTAAGGATATATTGAATTATATTAGCTCTTAATGTCCGGTCTTAGCAGTCTTAAGGCCAGGTCTCATTTGACGACCAGGTCTCATTTGAGTGCATCCAGCAGGGGGCGCCAGATAACTTGTTGAAAGTGAGTTCTTTTGTAATTGTGGCGTGTTACATAATCCGAAACTATATAGATATAATATAAAAAGGTGATACCCCTTCCTTAGTGATATGGTGGTAAGAAATCACATAGGAGAAATAACTTAGGTTTCTTTAATGACAGCTGCATAACAGCCGAAGGAAGCCGATGGCAAAACCCAGTTCGGGAGTGGGGTCCCAATGTGTAGAGTCTGACATTTTTGCCTTGCAGTGGAAGGATTTTCAGGATCGGATGACGTTATCTCCCATCCATCCGTCGGCTTCAAATGTGTGCCGGGCAATGTTCCAAGGCTTTATACTCTTTCTTCATGTGCAGACCCCCACTTAGGTGAATCATGCCATTCCAAACAAGGCAAAGAGGATACAATTTCATACTGAGTTTGACACACAGTCTGACTGCCCATTTTGCAGTTGTCCTTAACTTGTCTTGTCTTAAATTGCTTGCCTAGCAGGTCCTATATGGTGAACTCCTGTGTACTAAATCTGGCTCTGTGTCAACTGTGCACGTGAGTAGAAAATGACTGATTTATAAAATATATTTGCACAGAGCACAGTGACATATTAAACTTATACACTTATTACATCTGGCGATTTTCAGCCATAGCCTCCATTTATATAAACTTTGCAAATCAGAGGCATTCCCACGAAGGTCGGTCACATAGTCTGACATACCCTGTGACTCATTCCAACTGTTCTGCAACTCCCTCCAACACAATCAAGCAGGTTTGATTTTTCTTTAGTCATAGGGGCCTGCTTGTGTACATGACAGTTACAGCCAAAGAATGCTTATCCAGAAGTACAATGCGTATAATGCAGCACTATGGTTTAAGGAACAAGGGTGTTTTGGACCTTGCAAATAGAAAAGAGGCTTGTTTGCCTGATGTTTTGTGTTTAGAATATGTGGAAGTGTTGAAAAGCATAATCTTAAAACTGCTAAATATTGTGAGGCATTTCTGTGTTATTTTTGTATAAAATGATTCTCTATTAGATTAAGCAGGCTGAAGGCGTTGAGATGGCAGTCCATATCAGATAACAAACTGCACAACACCTGTAAAGAGTAATGCTTAATAATGCAAGAAAGGATGATTCAGCAAGAATAGAATTAAATTTCCTTGTTTTCACTCTTAAAACTGACTATGTGTAAATAACCTTTAATGGGAACACATTATCAATGATATGAACTGGTGAATATAGAAAACCTATAAAACCTATAAAAATCCTTATTGTCTGAATTAAGACCCAGACACATTAGGCATACCTTAAGTTCTGTCCCGAGTGTCTCAGTTCTGTATTTAGAATTACAAATAAATTGTTATTTCTGTCAGCGAAATTATTCACCCTGTTGTTTTTTCTTTGACACACATTACAACAGAATGTAATTGCAGTTGAACTTTCTGAACCTGTGAACCTTTCATACAGCAGCGACTCCGTCAGGCAGCACGGCATTGGCTGTAAGGAAAAGGGGTCAGGACAAGTGTGCTGGAAAGTCATCAGGCAGTCACTAAATTTGACGTGCCCAGCAATTGCTAAATGTGTAAACTTCATCAGCAACTGCAGTCGACAAGTCTGACACATCCCACGACTAGAAGTTGCATAATGTGACGTCGGCTTTAGAGGTAGGAGGGCCTCTCAGGCACATTGCATTACTTGCAGATTTTAAGTGCCAGTTTAACTGGGGAGTTGGTGACAAAACCCTTTCTTGGATATAATTTCTTCAACAAAACTTGTGGGAATTTGTTCTAAACTTTGTGCATCACTAATAATATCGTGAAAGAAAGGTTAGAGCATTTACGACATTATGTTTCATATGCTTCATATACACTGTATGGCAGTCAAATAAAAAAAAAAAAAAAACAGACAACTATGCTTTTATGCTAATTACAGGAGATAAAGGATGGGAACAAGAACTGATAAAACCCACTGGGTGAATTACATGCAGGAATTATCCTTGTATTGTAATCATAATTCTTCCTTTATCATTAGACATGCTAAATAAAACTGGCTTCTCTCTGTTCCAGGAAACCAGTCACAAGTATGAATTGAGAGCATGTCCAAAATATTTGTTTGTGACTTTCTGAAATGGCCACGACTCAGGGAAAAATGTTGCCATATTCAGTGATCAGTGAACATAAATAAAATGACATCTTGTTTAGCACAAAACGAAAAAATTGAAATTGGTTAATTACAGTACATTTCAAAGCATTAGGTGCACAGATGGACATGAAGATAACATGGGCCAGCTTTATATGAAGATGGGAGAACCAAATTGCTTCAAACAAGCAGTTAAAAAATAGAATTTAGATATTTTTAATAAAATCTTGTGTGAATTAAAATAGTTTTGATGACGGATAGATAAACATTTGCTTAAATAAAACTTGTTTTAGCACAATATCCATCCATTCATCATCCAACCCGCTATATCCCAACCACAGGGTCACAGGGGTCTGCTGGAGCCAATCCCAGCCAACACAGGGTGCAAGGCAGGAAACAAACCCCGGGTAGGATGCCAGCCCACCACAGGGTGCGCACAAACACACACACACGCCAAGCACACACTGGGGACAATTTAGGATCACCAATGCACCTAACCTGCATGTCTTTGGACTGCAGCACAATATCAATTCAGTTATTCAAATTCACAAATCCTTAATCTTGTATTCAGTTCTGCTATTTATTTATGTCTGCCCGATTCATATATGTCGATTTTTTAACATGATTAAAAGTTTTGCTGAGGTATATCAGTGGCAGGAGGAGGTTGGGGTGTGGGTTAATCCTCAAATGTCAGGGCCCATTCAGCCTAAATTTGGCAGATTCATGACACTTTCCTGAAAATAAGATGGCTCTAGCTAGTGGTGGGCTTCAGTTATGTGAGACAGACCAAAAGAGTGACAAACATACTTTTGAACAAGTGCTGCCAACGAAGTCTTCAGCAGCCATATATTGACAAACCAATGGGAAGAGAAATGAGAAGAGTGCAAGTTGTTTAAGCAATATTGTTTCTTAAATTGTATGGCACCTTGTGTTGTGTCATGTGGTGGCCATTTCCAGATGTTTGAAAGGCCATTAATGGTATCCTGGAGGGATAATGTACACAATGCTTGATATAGAAGGTGACATAATCATGTAGAATTAATCCATACTGTACATTTGAGTAACTTGGCAATTTAAGTATTAGATTTCATGATGGAAAGAGTTGCTTATATTTAAGCTAATCTGCACTGCCTTAATACAGCCATTAAGTTAAAAGACATTCAGTGAGTCATGATGACCTAGATAGCTTGGTCTGGTTAAAGAGCTATCTTTTAAACCTCTCCCAAACAACTTCAAATCAGAAATCATCACTGGTACTGTGTCTGAACATCCCAAAATGGCCTTCTTTAGAGAGCTGCCCTTTCAATGGCAGGCATAGTCATAGATGTGGAACTCAAAAAGCAGAATGAAAAGATATACATGTTTTTCAACAGAACATTTTACAACAGCATTAGGGTCTCAGTAAGAAGCTTGTAAACTGAGGACATTTTTTTTAGGTCAACAGAAGCCTTGACATTTAAACTTTAAAACTGTAGGTTCACAAGTACGTGTACAATGAAAAAGGTAAACACGTGAATGCTGTAATGTTCTTGTTCTGTTCAAGATGATCTGTCTACAGGAAAGTAGGCCACAGCCCGGGAGTCAAATTAGCATATTCAGCAAAGAACATTGCCTGCTTAATAAATTACGCTTTCATAATATATTGGTAGTGAAAAGTCAAGCAAAATGACACCTTTTATTAGCTAACTAAAAAGATTACAATATGCAAGCTTTCGAGGCAACTCAGGCCCCTTCTTCAGGCAAGATGTAATCATTACATCACGTGGTAGCAGTTAGGCTAATAAAGTCTAAACAATATGGCTATGGCCACAAGAAACACATAAAATACCAAAGTGGTGAGAAAAAACCTTCAAAATGGTGATGAAATGGTGTCATCAACAAAATGACACACAGACATAAAAATTAATACAATTCCAAAAGAAATGCATGCAAACCCTAGAATATACAGGTATTTGAAAAATAAGATTCACAGCACTGCTTGTACAATATATTGGAAAAAAAAACCAAACAGGTGAAAATGAATAGATGAATGGATCGATAACTTACAAGACGGAAGTGACACAGAGGGATCAAATGGCATTTCCACCTACTGAAATCTTGTGATTTCAAGTCCTGCTCTTTAGTGATTTCCCATCATACCTTTACAATCTTCTTTTCTTTCCACTAGTAACGCCGTTGAAAATGAGTGAACGTTTTTATCTTTTCAATAATATTTCTAAACCATAATCCCCATTTGGAGATAAACTCTGTGAAATCTATTTTAAAAATCTAGGGCAACTCTGGCATATCCAATTTCCAGTGGAACGTCCCTGTTTGCTTATTATACTCAATCAAAGCCTGGTCTTGCTGAGCATGTGATTCATGGCAATGCATTTCAGCAGAGCAGTCTATCTGTCTAGGCAGACATCAGCAATTAGTTTTCTTCTAAGTGTAATAGAGGCCTTAAAATGTCTAAGGTGTTTTTTTTATTACTTTTTGAGTGGTATAGCATGAAAGTTACAGTATGTTGAATAATTAAGAATCTCTTACTATACACTGTAAAATGGGTGATGCTGTCTATAAGGTACCTTGTTTCTAATCTCAGTTCTGAATGACAGCCATGCTGCGATTCTGGTTGATGCCTGCTTCACCTCACTATCAATCATAGTTTCAAGGGCTTTGAAACACAATATACTGTAAAGTGCAGAATTATGTGTTTGGATTCCACTACTTCTGGCTTTTCTTCTTCCAACAGCCATACCATCTGCACTTCAGAACAGGTCATCCACCTTAAGCTAAGTATGTTTGGGCCCGACCAGTACTTGGATCGTAGACCACCTAGGAAAGGCTTGGGTGGCTGCTAAAAGATGTGTTGGTGAGCCCAGCAGGGGGCGCTTACCCTGTGGTCCGAGTGTGGACCCCAATGTCCTGCCAGTACTTAAATGGGAGACCATCGAGGAAAAGCTTGGGTGGCTGCTGAAAGAGGTATTGGTGAGGCCAGCAAGGGGTGCTTACCCAATGGTTTGAGTGTGGACCCCAATGGTCCACTGCAGTGACAGGGAAACTATGCTGTAAAACTTATACCATCCTTTGGATGTGATGTAGAACCCCAATCCTGACCCTCTCGGTGCTTATAAAAGGTACCTGAGCATCTTTTGTAAACAGTAGGGTGTTTCCCGATGTCCTGGCTAAGCTGCCCATAACGGACAGGTTATTGTAGCCCCCGTTCCTCATCTCTAATTAGATATCTCTGTCACCCCTTCACCACCAAATAACTAATGTGTGGTAAGCATACCGGTGCAAAATTGCTGTCGTTGCATCATCCCAGTGGATGCTGCACATTAGTGGTGGTTGAAGTAGCTCCCCTCTCTCTATGTAAAGTGCTTTGAGTGTCTTGAAAGGTGCTATATAAAGGTGATGTCTTCTTCTCCTTCTTAATAATTCAAGCACACAATAAACTAGTGTAGGAATAAAATATACTGCAGCAGACTGAAGTATAAAAGTTTTGTATCCCCCATTCAAAAGTGCTTCATATCTTGGCTCAAGTACTGCCATTTTAACAGTTATTTTATTTTGTTAATAGTTGTGACAACAGAAAATGATTACGGATACCAAAACTATGCTACATTGCCCCAAGTGAAAATAAACCTTCAGGAAGCATTAAGACTGGTTCACTGCAGAAAACATAAAAATAGCATCCACTGAATCAAATTCAGGGTCATGGAGGGCAGGAGCCTATCACAGCCTTGGAAAGGGTACCAGTCCAACATCAGTCCCACTCACAGGACTACATTTGAAATAATTTATAAAAGATTTCATTTAACTGGCACATCTGGGGATGTAAGAGGTAAAAACTAGGTACCTATGCTGACCGGCGGAGAATATCTATACCAACAATGACTGGGCATGAGATTGTAACCGAGATACAAAATCTGCACATGGGAATGGGTGTTAAGTATTTACAAACCAATAATATATGCTCTCCTCTTAGATTTGTGACTAGACTTTATTTTATTTTTAATAGGTTGTCATTGTAGTCATTGTAAGGCAGTAAGTATATTTCAAAAGGTATGAGCATCAAATTTGCTGCTCTCCATGTCTACATTCCTCACAAACTGTTGATGTGAGTGAGGTTTACTGCCAAACACACGTTGTACAAATACATAACACGGGATGGGGCCCGGGGATCTGTGGATGTTTTCCTCAATGCTGTTTAGCTTAAAAACAAAATGATGATAATCGATATCTACAAGGTATAGTAAATTCATTTTCTCAGTGTGTGTGTGTGTATGTGTGTTTGCAGCAAGTTGTAGATAATTACTTTAACAATGTGGTCACATTCCGTAGCCAATTAATAGTAAATAAATGTTTTAGTATAGCAGCATTCGAGCTGACTTGCATGCCAAATGAATTTTAATAAGAACGGTTTACATTTTTTCTAGTGACTAGAGCTGCAGTATACACATCAAGATCATAGATGCCTTACACTCTATGCTTTCTAGTTCAGATGTTCAAGCCTGTCTGGTGCGTGTCGTCTGTGTCAGTTGAGTTACAGCCTTTCAAAACTGCAAGTTGCCTAGTACCCGTCCATTTTGTAACCTGCATATTCAACTAAGTGTTCTGGAAATCTGGAGTACTGCCTCCAATAAGGGACAAGTCCTGTACAGTATATACAGTAAGCTAAATATGATTAAATTAAATAGCTAAATCTATTTGTCCTCTCTATGAACAATTTTAATCTATTAAAGATGGAGACAGATGATTTTTGGAAGTGGGTGGAAATACATTTTAAAGGTACTGTACATGAGATAGCACCAATTCGTGTTACTAATAGGAATGTACTGCATAATGAATTAAGTCCTGTATTAAAAACTTCCTTATAGTCAAAGTCAGAAAAGCACTGCTTCAGTCTCACACAACTGATATGACTTATTCAGTTTAAACCAAATTTCTGTTTTAGCAGATGTTAAAACTAAACTGATATGAAACCGTGAGCCATAATGAACTCCAAAGATGTAAATATAAATCATTATGAGTTAATCGTGCTTCACTAACAGCTATAGGATTTGCTCATCTGGCTGCTAACTGTAGTAGTGACAAGCATCCGTAAATATCTGAAAGTATTCACCTGATATGACCCAAATGAAACCCTTTACACAAAACCCAGTGGCAAAGAACTCCATTGATCACACCGTCACATTATATCAGAGTGAATTAGTGGCTGGTGCTGATCAAATCTTTTTAGTAAATACAACTTTTTGTAAGCCGACTGGTGTTGCTGAGCATTGATGTTTTTACTGATCCCTGTTTTGACTTACAATACAATGTCCAGCCATTCAAAAGAAACTTTCATCACCTCTAGACATTTTAAGAATCATTAAACCTCAGACAACTCACTAAAAATACCTTTTGTGTATTAGATACATTTTTTTTCTATTCATTTTTGTAATTTTTTTAAGCTTTGTTTTTAAAGAACATGGCCATATACAGTATGCCTTTTGCATTAATTATTTAGTTTGAGAACGATATTCATATTTTTATTTTTCAATTTCATGTGCATCATATCACCATTTTAGAGTAATGAGTTGCTTGGACCCCTGCAGCACCTCTGCTAAGAAATGACTCACACGAGGCACTGCACATGATGTCTCAAAGGTTCTGCTATAAAACTGTGCACTACAGTGTTTATGCTTGCTGTCCAAGATTACGGATTTTAACTTAAAATGAGTGTTAGTCTGGAACTCATAGTGTTAGGTATTCCTGGTATCAACTCGTAGCTTTCACTTCTCAGTTTGGTTCATTGACTTGGAGTTTGGGTCTGGTGACATTCTTGTCCAGTGTTTTGGTATTGACTCCTGGCAATTTTAGCCTTGACTTCGCTTACAGTGTAGTCCTCTGGATTTTTTTTTTGGCTAACAAAACATAAGTATTCTTGAATTCTGTTTTTCTTCCAGTTCCTCAAAAACTTGCACAAATCCTGATCAGTTTTTAACATCTTTGCTGTTTGCTAACAATCTACTGTGCCTGCATATACTGTAATATGAAGAGATTGCATAGAATTTAAAAAAAAAACAGGTGGCGCGAGTCTGTGTTACAGTTCAGCCGAGCAACTTTGAGTATCTGTGACTAGTATAACTCAACTCCAATATACACAGATCTCATATAAAATAAACCTTTTCCACAGCCTTTGTAAGAAACTTAAAACACAAGCTAACTTACCAAATGTCAACTAGTCATACCAAAAGTCTTCCTAGAGCAGTGGTCTCAAACTTCTGTCCTGTAGGGCCACAGTGGCTGCAGGTTTTCATTCTAACCCTTTTCTTAATTAGTGACCTGTTCTTGCTGCTAATTAACTTATTTTGAACTCATTTTAATTGACCTGCTCTTGAAGACCCAGACTCCTTAATTGTTTCTTTTTCCTCAATTAGCAGCCAAACAATAACAAGATATAAAATGAGCCAGCACTTGACCAGCAAACTGTGTTCATCATATAGTATCTGAAAATAAAGAAAGATGAATGTCTCAGGAATGCTGATCTGCTCAGGTCCACAAAACCCTTTTAATAGTGTTCTTAGAAAAGGGAAAATCAACAATTTTGGAAATGTCTGCTATTGCACACTGAGAACAGCAACAAGCCATGGAATTAAAGAACGGGTTTAATTAACAACAAGAATCGGTGTCTAATTAAACAACTGCTTGGAGTGAAATTGGTTGGTGTTTGAGGCCCTGACTTAGTTGGTCTTCTGTTGGCTCACTCACTTCACATTTCATTTAAAAAAAATGAAACAATTCAGAGCAACAAATCCTAAAAAACTTGTCAATTAAACTGAAAGGAAAAGGAGTTAATTAGCTGCAAAAACTGGTCAACAATGAAGAAAAGGCTTAGAATGAAAACCTGAAGCCACTGCAGCCCTCCAGGACTAGAGTTTGAGACCACTGTCCAAGAGTAACACGTGCATGTCAGTAGTCAAGATAAGCCATTTGCAACCTGGTATATGAAGCTGGATAATCATGTGTACTCTGCTAAACACAGCCACATGTTATACAAATTAAAACTCATACAGTTCTTTGTGCTATTGACTGCAGTTTCTATGATGCCAACTATAAAAATCTCAAATAGAGAGACGAGATTAGGATGAGATCATAGCACCATGTACTGTAGCCCTCTTTCTCTGCTCCAAACCAGTTTAAATCCAGCACTAAACCTAAAAGGTTGATCACCCAGTCCAGGCATTCTGAAGAAGGTTTTAGCTTCTCCTGCAAAGCATATCTGTTCCATTTAAATAGAAATGATTTTCTGCAGTGGGTGACAGAATTAATGCAGGACATTCTACATCTATGCCATCATTTATGTCCCCTCCAAACTAAAACTGTCTAGAGGCAAAACCTTTCTTCTAAAAGGATTTATCACTGACATATTCACTGTTTCCTTGGGCTGCACTGGAAACAGAACTCTTGCTAAAGCAAATAACCTGAGCTTTTCAGCTTTAGAAATGCTGACTAGAGTAGTACCATGACACTATACAATTCTAAACGCTCTGAGGTACATGAGCTAAAAAAACGCAATTGTGCCAAACATTTGACATACAGTATTTTAAAAAAAGTAAATTCTATAAAAGTCTTCTGACTTTTTGAACAGCTAGAAAAACTGTGAATCTTTAAATCAACCAGCACTGTTCAATCTCCCGAAACAGTGTGTGTTCAGTGCCTTACCAATACTAAAAACCTATGCTGTCAAAATCATCATTCTGCAGGTTGGCCCTCATCCATCCATCCATTTTCCAACCTGCTGAATCCAAACACAGGGTCAAGGGGGTCTGCTGGAGCCAATCCCAGCCAACACAGGGCACAAGACAGGAACCAACCCCGGGCAGGGTGCCAACCCATCGCAGGACACACACAAACACACCCACACACCAAGCACACACTGTCATTAATTAGTTAATTATATTTATAGCACGTTTCTAACTTGCTCAATTGGATGATGCAATGGCAGCCATTTACACGCCAGTACACTAATGAAACATTAGCTATTAGGAGTTGAAAGGGTCAGAGAGAAAGCAAGTTAGAGAGAAGGGATGTTTAGGGTGATAAAAAGGACAAGTCCATTGTGGGCAGTTTAGCCAGAACTTTGTTCTCATTTCAAGGAATCCTCAGTGATCTTTTATGACCACAGAGAGTCACAATCTCAGTTTTATGTCACGGCATTTGTACAGCACAAAGTCTCCATCACTGCACTGATGCATTGGGATCCACACACAGACCACGAGGTAAGTGCCCCTTGTTGGCCTCTCCAACACTTCTTCCAGCAGCAACCCAAGTTTTTTCTAAATGGTCTCCCATCCAAGTTCTGGCCAAACGTGCTTAGCTTCAGATGGATAACATTATGCTATGGCTACTGGCACTAGAACAAATCAATTCCCTGTAATGTAGATAAGAACAGTAAGACGTTTACAGAGTTGTCTTGTACTGTTGGTGACAGTTTCTCTACTTTACAAGAAGCTTCTTTCCAGATTTGACCACTACCTGGGTTCTTTTACAATGAACAGCAGTCATAAGGTGACACTAAGTGGACTATTTACAAAGCTTGTTTTTATATAGCAGCCTGCCATGCCAGGGAATCATGGTATACACTGTATACAATCAAGGGTTAGCTCTCAGCAGGTCTACAATAAAAATATCAGTTGACAATATCCACTCATTTATTCTAGAAAACTTGAACGTCCATTTTGGTGATGCAGGGAGTCAGCATCAATACAAAGCCACTCAGGGTGGGCTACCAGTGCTCATGAAATTAGATAGCTGAAATATACAGATTTTGATAGCCATGTGTCCCATGAAGTATTGCAATCTTGTGCCCAATTTCGCAGACATGCAGGAGGCTACACTTTATTACCCTGTACTGTAACATGATATTTCTGAAAATGATGGAAAGAAGTTTAGGCAGTGAAACTATCCTACAAATACAGTTTCTATTCTAAACAGTACAACTGATAATGTAATAATATGGGGAATATCTTACTATAGTAGCCATTGGAATTCAACTATATTTTAGCCACTTTATTAAATAAGTATTTATATACAGTCCAGATGGCATTGCCAAGAATTGTGATTTTTGCTTTTTAGACATTGACTTTACAGGATTATGTTTGATAGATTTCAGACTTGTTTTGTTCAATTGGAGGCTTGCATTTTTTGCAAATAATTTGTTATTATGGGCCATTGTTTTTAACAGTTCCCCTCTTTCCTTTATGTTAATATTGTAAACTTAGCTTCTTCTGGCTGTGTAGGCCACAAAGCCTGCTTGTTGAATTGGAGGCCAGACAATCTTCTAGTTTCAATGAGTACCCTATACCTGTAGACCTCAATACAACCTTAAAGACTAGGTAGGGAAAGGCATCAGTTTTGAGTTTTGTGAGCCAAGCAGATCAAAACAGTGACAGCAACAGGTTTATAGGATTCATGCCTTGGTCAGTAATGTAATAAAATATCATTCGTTTACTAAGCTGCAATTCACTCAAACCTCAATGATTAGAATTTTGAGCTGCAACACACCCCAGAAATGGAAGACACTTACTAAATAACCTCCAAGACATCTGGCAACTGATCCCGGCTGCATGTCTTTCAAGAGGTCAACTTCCAGTATACAATGATTTGGAGGAGATATCACATTCCAAAATAATAAAGGACAAATTAATCTGAGAATTTTAAGAATTTTATAAGGGAGTGGTAAAGAACCACTGATGGACAATTTGATTTGATTTGAATACACTATAGCAAAGTTTGATTTGTATTTAGAAAAGATCCAGCCCTAAAATAACAGATGTCATGTGCCCCCATCTTTTACAAGAGGAGCAAGATGAAATATATGGTCACATACCTCTATGTAACATAACCAGCAAAGAACTTAGCAACTGTAAACAGTATGGCTACAAACATGCAAAATGATCACACCATCTAACAGAATCCAAAATGGTGTCTAGGTGATGTCATTTCCATAACAAAGAAAATGTAAAATAATAAGACATACATAACTCAAAAACCAAAAGTGGACCAAAAAACTCCCAGGGATGCTGTTAAACAAAGGAAAACATTCAACTATGAAACAAAGAGGTACAGCAGCCTGGAATTAAGTCTTGACACCGAACACCGTGAGTCAATAATGCTTCTTCTCCCCCACACTCCCCCTCATCTCTCAAACATGCTTCAATCCTAGAACACTATGCTGTAGCCATGTCTATCACTAAGTCATTAATATTTTATTTTTGCTGTAAATTACTATTCCTATATAATCATTCATTTACGGTACCCAAAGCTCATTGACTTGCCAAGTCCACTGTGATAAACTGGCGCCTGTTTCAGGGCATAGATCTGACAGCCATGCCTTGTAACAATGATGGGTTTCCTACAGGATACAGTGGCTTCAGTTAATGAACAGGTTTGTGTATATTACATACATATTATGTTTTAATAAAAAAGGGAAAATCTTAGAGCCAATTAATCAAGCAGATATGAAATTGTAATGAACTAATGGGGCACTAACATACTGACATGGCCTCTCTAGGTCATCTTAATGAATTCAAAACTAAGATTAAATCAAGTTTGGTTGTGTACAGTTGATTTGCAAGTAAATTCTACTTCAGCTTGAAGAAAATATTAACCTTGCCTGTTGTTGCACGAAAATCAATATTATAAATAAAAAATGAGATGGGCTTAAAATTACCTGACATTGCAACCAAACTTCTTCTTTTATCTATAATAGAAATGCACACAAATATTTATAATTATGCACACAAATATTTAGAATTTTTCAGTATTTCTCCCTCTGCATATACTGTATATACTATATATATGTAAATACATATACGTATATATTAAATACAAAGTTGACTGATTGACTTATTCTCTCACTCATTCATCAACAAAAACACTATTTTGCATTTAGTTAAAAAGATGAAATTTGGTGGGATTAGGCACTAGGTATCCACTAAGAAAGGACATTTCTATATATCAATATCAATAGATTTTCTATTATAAACTTACTGTATAATGGAAAAACTAAATATGCCAAGAATCTCAAAAATGCTTTAACCAATTTGAGTGAAATTTGGTGATGTTACAGAAAAAAAGAATGCTTTTTAAAATTTTTACATATATTTTTTGCTGATATTTATTAGTGCGGATGGATGACTGGAGAAGAGGTGGTGTCCTGAACAGGAAAAAACAAGCACAATCGTGTTTGCTGAGTACAGTGAGGTATGAAAAGGAAAAGGGAAAGGGAAACTTCAGCAAAGCTCAAGGAAGACGTAAATTTCAATGGTTAGCAAGCTCTATAAATGCTGTGACCGGTAGGGTAGGTGGGAATTACTAAGTCAGAAGCAAAAAGGTAGGGAGAGAGCAAATAAAGGTGAAAGTGGTGTCCTCAGATCCAAGACAACGGGGGCAGATGGCACAAGTTTAAACGTAATGGGTACCCTGCAAGTTACTCCATTCTTATACAAATTATCATCTACCGACTTTGAACGGGGATGTCCTCCCACCACTCTCCAAATTTATTTATGTATACATTTGCATCAGCAGACTTTAAAAAGGGATCCCCAATTATTTAATGTTTAGGAAGCCTCCAAAACAAAGTACATGTTAGCATGTTATACAACTAATAGAGAAGATGAAAAGAAATACCTGAGTGGGCAAATTAAAAAAGTGAAAATCAAAACATGTAACATGTACTGATTACCCATTTCAATTCAACAGAATACTCGTTCCTCTAATATTGTGTTTTGTAGTGACCATCAACACCTCCGAGGAAACATAAAAGTTGCTTAGCCGCTAATAACACAAGCGGGGCCAGCACGTCAGCAAAGCAAAACCACAGAAGAAAGACAAAGTCGCTTAGCCGCTAACATCGGCCAAACGGTATCCCTTTTACTTTTCCTCCCACCGCTAATGAAGAAGCGATGCGAGACGCTGGCAAAACAAATCCTCCTAGGAGAGAGATGCCCAGAGTAGTTCCTTTCAATTACCTGACATATCTAGGTTTCAGTTTTTTTCTGACAATTTCAATAGTTTCTAGGACCCCAGGTTTTTTACAGCACTGCCTTACACAGCTAGTGTATATATACTGTATATATATATATATATATATATATATATATATATATATATATATTTATTGTATATATACAGGGTGAGTCAAAATTATGTTAACGTTTAAATGCCGGAAACAATTCATTCACAAAACATACTTCATATATGCAAGATGATTTACAGGAATGTCTCAATCTGTTCGCCATCATGTTCAACACATGTACCATATGTGGCACATAAATTGTCCAGCAGTACCATAAGTGTTAACATAATTTTGACTTACCCTATGTGTGTGTGTGTGAATATATACTATATATATATATATATATATATACTAGCAAAATACCCGCGCTTCACAGCGGAGAAGAAGTGTGTTTAAAGAGGTTATGTAAACATATATATATATACATAAACATATATACATATATACATTTATACATACATATACACATCCACATATATAAACATATATCAACATATATATATATATACACATACATATACACACATACATACATACACACACACACACACACATATATATATATATATATATATATATACATATATATAGACACATACAGACACATATATAGACATATTTGTATATCTACATATATATACACATTTGTATATCTACATATATATACACATTTGTATATCTACATATATATATACACATATATACATATATATACATATACATATTTGTATATCTACATACATACACATATATCTATCTATGTATATTATATATATATATATATATATATATAGCTGATTACCCAGTGGATTCGCTCACTGAGTGCAAGAGAAAAACATAAAATGTATGTATAAAATAAGTTTAATTGCCAAATTTATTTTTCCACAAATAAAGAGCACTTACAATAACATAGAAATCAATATAAACAACATTAACATCATTATCATATGAGAATATGAAGTAATATAAAAGAAGCACATTGCATATAAATATAAATTATTAAACAGTAAAATGTTCTTCTATAATACGCTACCGTGGCTATTCGTTTGTCTGTCCAGGATTTTAAATCAGCTGTAGCTCGCAAACCGTTTCACCTATTGACTTGAAATTTGGTACACATATACTACGTCAAGTCTACTATTCGCTTTCCCACACATATGAACATACATATATATATATATATATATATATATATATATATATATATATATATATATATATATATATATATATACACACATACACACATACATACATAGTGCATTGCAACACGGGCTGTGATTGTTACATGGGAGGGAGAGGACAAATCACAGCTTCCTGCTTTCTAATCGGGCTTGTGATTGCTGCTTTGACGGATGCCCAGATCCCACAGTATTTCCCCTTAGGAGAGGCGTTAGGCAAGTGTAATTGAATAGCGGTGCTGCAAGTTATTACTCTTTTTATCTTTATTTTATTTTATTGTAGAATCAACTCACAGCTGCGCGCACCAGTGCGTGCGTGGCGGATGCGTACAGCTGACGTTTTCATTGTCTACCACCTTCGCTAATTATTCTTGAGGCAGATTGAAGACTTAAGTGCCAGCTTAACTGAAAAATTAAAGAAAACATACAAAGTTTTAAAAAAAAATCAGTTTTAACGGGAAAAGATGCCGACGAAAGAAGAAAGCAGCGGGACGCTAGGGTGAAGAGCAAGCGCATCAACCTCTGAGCAAACGAATGGTAAACGTACAGTGAAAGGGGATAAATACTATGAATGGTCATGTCAAGTGTATTCACTCCACGTTATCGTGCGTGCGCTGTTACTGGTATTTTGATAAAAGAATCTGAATAACATATAAGAAGCGTATAAATTATTAAACAGTAAAACATTAACATTTAAGAAGTAAAGATACATTGAGTACTACTGTAGTGCTTTCGGGTATAGTACATTTTTTGTTTGCCCATTACATGCATAAATGTATACATTTTTTGGTGTACCTACCCAAGAACACGCGACATGACCCGGCAGTTAAAAATTTATCGCTCCAGCAATTTTAACTCCGTTACAAAGTCATCTAATATGGTATTGCAAACGGCAGCGGGAGCGTTTGTATAAACTCAATTTAAACTTACTGTTTACACCGTGCTTTGAAGATGCATAGTATGCGACACGTGTTTCGCCGTAATTGTGGGCTCATCAGGAGTACACAGTCACTGCACTCCCTTACAGGAATCGATCCTCGGACGTAGAGGCGAAGCCCCTAACATTGTGCCACGGCGTGTGGTTCGTTCATTTGACAGCATGTAGATCGGGGAAATTACATTGCAGGCATTCGTAGTCTGATTCACAATCTGATTGTATGAGTGGTTACCTACCAGGTAACGCTTGTGGTTGGTGAGCAAGTCGGCTAACTTCTGCCGCGGTGCCCTCTTTCAGTTGCGAGAAGCAGATCATACAATGGTTGAAATAGTTTAATATATATAGCAAAATCACCGCGCTTCGCAGGGGCGAATATGGTATTGCAAACGGCAGCGTTTCTATAAACTTAATTTAAAGTTACGGTTTATACCGTGCTTTGTTTCATATTCTTTTCCTACCTTATCAATTGTGTAATGTGTTTTTTGAACAGGTTTGATTTATGGAAGTGATCACTCCTGCTGCGTTCAGTCACTTCACGTGAGCCGCTCTCTTGTGTGATGTTGCGATGTCCACGGGTTTATTTAATGTTAGCTAAGACCCGGCAGTTAAAAGTTTCTCGCTACAGCAATTTTAACTCTGTTACAAAGTGATGCAAACTCTCGTTTATACCTCGTGTCTTCTCATTAAACTTGTATCTCGCGAATATGGCATTGCAAACGGCAGCGGAAGCGTTTGTATAAAGTTAATTTAAGGTTACGCTTTACACCGTGCTTTTTTATACCTCGTGTCTTCTCATTAAACTTGTGTCTCGCGAATATGGTATTGCAAACGGCAGCGTGAGCGTTTCTATAAAGTTAATTTAGACTTACGGTTTACACCGTGCTTTTTTATACCTCGTGTCTTATGAAGATGCTTGTATGCGTCACTCACTTGCTTCTTATTGTTTCGCTGCCTTGTCAATTGTGTAATGAACGTTTTTCCCGCGTGTGACTCGTGCTGTAAATGTCTTCCTTGTTTTTAGTTCACGTGATTACGTAGGAGGCGTGATGACGCGATACGTGACTCCGCCTCCTCCATTACAGTGTATGGACAAAAAATATGTTCCAGTTATGACCATTACGCTTTGAATTTCGAAATGAAACCTGCCTAACTTTTGTAAGTAAGCTGTAAGGAATGAGCCTGCCAAATTTCAGCCTTCCACCTACACGGGAAGTTGGAGAATTAGTGATGAGTGAGTCAGTCAGTCAGTCAGTCAGTGAGTGAGTGAGTGAGTGAGTGAGTGAGTGAGTGAGTGAGGGCTTTGCCTTTTATTAGTATATATATATATATATATATATATATATATATATATATATATATATATATATATATATTGTGGGATATGGCCAGCCGTTCATCCCGGCCAATACCCCCAGGCCGCCAGATGGAACCCTCCCTGCAACATGGAGGTGCCCCGAATTCCAGCAGGGCCTCATGGACAGTGGAGTTTTAATGCACAGCCCTGCTGGATACCATGGGGGCCACCAGGAGTCGCTGCAGGGATGCCCAGGGATTTATATTTTCCGTATAGCCCGGAAGTATTTCCAAGTCACGGGAACGGAAGAAATGATATACTTCTGGGCTGAAGAAAAAAGAGAAGTTTTTATCTGACCCGGAAGTGCTGGATAATCACATGGACTGAGGGCTCAGAAGCACTTCCGGGTCGAGGACTATAAAGGACTGTGGGAAATCCCAGACGGATTGAGCTGAGTTGGGAGGCAGGGTGGCTAAGCATCTGGGAGATTGGAGGATTGTTTATTTGATTATTATTGAGTATAGTGGAATGGTGGTGCTTTGTGCACTTTATTATTATAATAAATATTAATTTTGGACTTTTATCTGGTGTCTGACGTCTGGTCTGAGGGTTTAAGGGGACACGGGGACCCGTAAACTGTCACAATATATACACATGCATATGTGTATGTGTATGTCTTTCTATTCATTATCAAACCTGCTTAATCCAGTTCAAAGCCATGGAGGTGGTTGTAATAGAGAGCCCAACCCCAAAAGAGGCAGCAACATAATATATGCACATCTTTATGTTTTTTGAATTATCAAAGACTTGTTTTGCAGTTTTTCCTGTGTGAAAATGTGTTTGGTTAGAAAGGGAACTGTCAAGGATTAAGAGGCCACTAGTGTGGAACAAGACTGATGAACCCAACATGGGCCTTGGTGACAGAGAAAAGCCTGAAATGTCAGTCAAATATGTCTCTGTTTGGGATTGCATGACCACAGTATATTGGGGTACCACTGGCACAGTGGTTAAACTGTAGAAAAAATGCCCAGAACAGCTTTCCAGCATTTTTGGTTGAATAATTAATTTATCTGAGTATCTGAATTTCCTTCTTTACAATTTGTTCAGCCCAATTTGCTTACTTTCAGATGATTGCTGTAAAATAAACAAAAATGAGATTAATCAGAAAGCGGTATGCAGTATTTAAACTTGTGTAATTTTTTTAAAAATGATTTTATGCAGAGATGTGTTTGATATTTGAATCTGAAAAAATATATAGATAAGTCAGGTTTTCACACTAATGTTATAATCAAAAAGTAACCCTAAGGTATCTGTTGAGTGGGAAAGAAGGGGAGATATATTTTTCCTCGACATGAACGAGTAATACATTCTTTAAAAGCAGTATTGAAAGTTGTATTGTTCATGAAATATCAAAGTTATTCCTCTTCTTGTCATGCATCAGTGCATCACAAATTAGTTCTGTTTCATTCTTGTGTTAACTTGCCTGGCTCATTAATTGTTGATTACTGTTATTAATTACTTGCTACTTCCTGTACGTGTAGTAATATTACAGAGGACAGAAAAACTAAGAAGAAGGTGCTTACCCTTTTCAAGCATAATTTAAAAATCTTAGTCAAACAAAACATTTTAAAGTACATCATTTTTCATTTTCATGCTCACTAAATCCATTTTGGGGTTGTAGAGGCCTGAATGCTTTCTATATAGCATCAGGCACAAGCCATGCCCAAAAGCAGCAAAAATGTCAGAACACAACAGAATTTGTCAAATTGTTGCGTTCCCCTGGCAGGGCTTCCTTCAACTGCTATCCATCTTTTTTAGCTTCTCTAGAATGTGGCTGCTGAAATGGTGGTCTCTGTTCCTTGTTTCACTCCTACTACTCCACTGCTTTGGTCTCTTCATGGAAGGAAGAATCCAGTTCACAACTCCTGTCTTGACCTGCAGTTCTCTGAATGGTTCTTCTGCTCAGTATTCCGGTCTTTGGTCTCGCCTTATGTCCCTTCAAGAAGTCTCCTCATGCCAGGCACACAAAGACTGGAAAATGCTCCTTCATTGTTGCCCCAAAGCTGCCGAAAGACCTCCCTTTGACTATTCAAGCTACACCCAATTAACTCAAGTTTAGGCATATTTTGAAAATACAGTTTTTCATTAAATATTTTGGAACTGCTTAGTTTGTCTTCAACAGGACAGCTGCTGTTGTACTATCAAAGAGTTTAGGATACTCTTGGTCTGGTGGCAGATATAATTATACAGGAGTATTACTTCCTCTTGCTTGGTTTCTCATCTTGTTCTCTGTTACATTTTAAAATTGCACATTCTAATGTACTATATCTTTCTTTATAAGTTGCCTTGGGTAAAAGTCTCTACTAAATAAATAAATAATAATTTCCACCATATAAACACTTTGCCAGGTTGTTTTTAAGATCGACCATCTATTTTTTCCTCATTCAGTCCACCTGTTACATGTTCTCCCATCTTCTATATCTAATCTTAGGTAAAAGGTAAACTCTGCATGCACTGTCAGTATCTTGTAAAGGAAACGAAGGAGGAAGGAGACACTGGAGGAATGGCAGGAAGACAATAAAATTCCTGCAGAATGACAGATGGCAGTAGATATCCAACTAGAACAGGGGGGAGTCTACTGCCCATATGCCTTTAAAGGCTGCTAAGCATATGGAAAAAAGAGGGAACATGGCTGTGACCTGGATTGTGGTGTAAAGGACAATGTGGTCTAAAGATGGAAAAGGAAGAGAAAATTTACTGACAACATGAAGAAAGCCTAGCATCGGGAAACACAGGAAGAGATAGAGATATGTTTGGTGGAGAATAAATTATTGGGGAATAATCATAAGGCAGCTGGTGGAAGAGCTACACTTTATTATGCATTTTGTCTTTTTCTTTTATAACCATTCTTCATTTGTATGGTTAATTCATAAACATCACTTTTTAATGTACATATGGAATCATTTAACATTATTTTGAATTGAGAGAGAAAAGTTGCTATTCTTCTGATATGCCTATGCCCGATAAGTAGCAGCACACAGGCATCTAGAGCTGAGTCTGCTGTATTAAAAGTATGAAATTAGGTTGATGCTTTATGTTTTGGCCCATTTTTTTTTAAACTTTGCCTTATGTCAAGATCTTATTTGGTTTCAATTCATGTTATTAAACAAACCAGCAAGTTTTAATGCTGCCTCATTTAAATCACAAACTCAGTCACGCCAAAGCTACAAGTCATTTTTATAATTTGAAACTCTATACAGAATGCAGGCTATTAGTTGAGAACAATAACATTACTACTAATAATAATAAATTTCATAAACTTCTGTTGAAAACTGTCCCTTGCAAGGCTGTGAAGCTCTGGGCTCAAATGGCAGACAGAAAGTCTTCCCACAGCAGCTCAAGAACAGGTACTGAATAGGTGCTTTCATCAAATGTATAACCTCAAGATAGAAACTGACAACAAGGGTAGATTGTGCCAACAACAAGAGAAGCATGTCAGCCAGATCATAGCTAGGTGCTCAGTGCTAGCATTGAAAAAATACACACATCTGTCCAGCTGGACAGCTACCTATTTACACTGGTCACTGCTTGAGAGTGTGGCCTGCCAGTGCCTGAACGCTGGTACAAGCGGCCATTGAGATGTAAAAGATCACTGTCAAATTCAAATCAGCTGAAAGCACCATCAGTACCATCAGAGTAAATCAGCCAGACATCACACCCCATGAACGGTGCAAGAGACACTGCATAATCATCAATGTAGGCATTCAAGATCATTGAAATGTCTCTCACAAAGACGCCGAAAACCTAAGCAAACACAAAGACCTTGAGATAGAGATGATGTGCATCTGGAGCACAAATTCTTGTGTAATTCCAGTTGTAGTCATATACTGTTCTTTTAAATATATCTCCATAATCTGCCCAGCAAAGTGAGTGCTCCTCAGGTGCAGAAGATCGCCATACTTGAAACAACTCAAATACTCCACAAGGTTCTGACTGTCAAAAAGTAACAGCTACTAAAGAATCTGGAGGATTCCTAGTCAAATCTATACATATAAAAGGCAAAGCCCTCACTGAATCATCACTAATTCTCCCACTTTCCATGTAGGTGGGAAGCTGAAATTTCGAGTGCTTATTCCTTGCAGTGTATTTACAAAAGTTAGGCATGTTTCATGTCCTATTGCAACACCCAAGGGGGGGGGGGAACAGGTGTACCCCCTAAACTGTATATATACATAGGGGAAACCCCTCCTCACTATTTCTGCGGCTTCCAATATACGTAGGAAGCCCAAATTTCGCATGCTCATCCTTTACACTGTACTTACAAATGATAAGTAGGCCTATGTTTCATTTTGCGCCGTGCCCCGTAACGAACTTTCGAAAATAACATCTTCTTTTTGGTGGTTCTCACTGTTATGCCATAAGGAACTTTCGGAACTGACCTCTCCTCTTGGCGGTTTCATTCCTTATTTCTGTTAACAGATGATTTATTTCACGGCAGAGGCACACAAGGTCAGCATTGACTTGACACAAGATTGCTTCTCACATGGCCAACTGTACGTTGCATGCTCAAAAGTAAGCTCAGCAGACAGCTTGGTCTTTTTACAGCCCGACGGCACAAGTGCAAACATCGTTTACAAAGAGATCCTTACATCCTAAAATTGTGCATTTCTCATACACAACATTTTCAATCATAAATTAAACTCTTTACAATCATCAAATTAACTCTCAATACTAAAATAAGCCTACGACAATTACATTGACAATCATGTTACGTTATTATTAAAATGTTTCCTTTTCTTTTTCATAACTTCTTTAACACACTACTTCTCTGCTGTGAAGAGCGGGTATTTTGCTAGTGTTTTATAATAATAATAATGACAGCAAAACCTTCCCTTTGTGATTATCCTCAAGGACTACCAAATTTGCTAACTTGAACCTCCATGTCCTCAACCACAATGCCCTCTGTAGGTTCCCTAAGCTACTTTCATTGCTCCACACAATTCTTGGGGATTAGGTTCTACCTTCTGGGGAGTGCCCATAATGGTGACAGCTGTCACTTAGTAAACTGTCCAAAGTGTGGTCTAGTGCTTAAGGCTTTGGGCTTCAAACCCTGAGGTTGTTGGTTCAAATCCCACAACTGACGCTATGTGACCATGAACAAGTCACTTGACCTGCCTGTGCTCCAATTGGAAAAACCAAAAGAAATGTAACCAATTGTATCTCAAATGTTGTAAGTCACTTGGATAAAGGTGTCAGCCAAATAAGCAAATGTAAATGTAGTTCCTCGCTGCACCAGATATCGAGCACTTTAATAATACTGGTCACCTTCAGCTGGGATGTGGTTTACTCCATAAAAGTGGTAAAAAGGCAACTTGAGGAAAAAAAGAACATGGCCAGCATATGAATACTTTTATTTCTTTCTTCTGAAAATATATGAGAGCAAACAGAAAAACAAATACACAGAAGCAAAGCCCAGAGTTGGAAACGTGACAAGATCTGTAATAAAATAAATGCCAGACTGAGAGCTTCTGAAATGAATTCCATGATTATTGCAAGGCAAAACATTTTTAAAACCGAATTAATCTGTAAAGATTTTCCAGCAAAAAGCAAGCTAACTATAAAAAATGGCGTGGATGGAGGGGAAAACATATCAATCACATATCAAAAACATATCAATAATTAAGACTACTTTTAAATATGTTTGCAGCCATCTACTGAAGGCAGACCCATACATACACAAAGTGAGAACCATCTGAGGACAGGGTACCAGTCCATCATGGGTATATTAATGCACATCAAGCCACAGTGGGGCCAACTAGAACATCATATCAACCCAATATAAATGTGGGAAGTAGCAGGCACTGACGGGAACATGCCAAACATACAAAGAGGTCGTGCAAGGATTCTAATTCAATCGCCAATCCATGTGGAAAAATAAAAGGAGTTTTCCCTATTGCTGGAGTGGAACTAAGGAACCAAAACTATGAGTGATGAGAGGAAATAAAATGGGGGAAATAATGCAAGAAAAATGAGAGAGAGACAAAGAAAAATATGGCCTTACAGGGACAGTTAAAGGTGTATGCATCTGAAAAAAATTAACAAGTCATAAAAGATTAGTTGGTTATAAGGTTCAAGAAGAAAGTGAGGAAAAAAAAGTCCTGGGAATGACTGTGGCATCTACAGTACATTTCTTATCAACACAAATAAATGAATCTGAGTATGAGGTGGGAAATGTGAGGCAGTGGATTTTAAAATGCTAGATGAGCCTGTGGTCCTATGTATGAAATTCATCCAACAATCTTAAAAATAATGGGTCTTTAATGTCATTTTACAGATATTTACTGGGTTGTGTGGTTTCTCATAGAACCATTACTTCACAAAGCACCATTTCATTCTGGGAAGGGCACTTTGCATATGAAGTTGGTTCTTTGTGCTTTGAAAAATTCCTCTTATATCGAAAAAAACCCCCTGAAATCTTGAATGTATGGTAGGCTACCTAGCAGGACACTAGCAGATGAAGAAAGCCTGAAATTAGCTTGTGTCACTTCACGTATGTCCTTTTAAATTCAGAATCCATTGGTATTTTACAAATCTGTTAAAATCTGTCATGCTTATTTATTGTATAGAGCCTGATACACATCTAAATAAATAAACATACTTTCTGGAACCTTCATGTTGATGGATCTTTTGGGAACCAAAAATGATTCCACTATGGCATTGCTCTGATGAGCCACTCTGGCACCTTTATTTTTAAAAATGAACAGTAAGCTGCATCTGTTTGAATTATTCTCTGCTCTACACTGAAGTAGAGTGAAAGTTAGTAAAATAAAGTGGGCTTATAGTACATATTTATTACAAAGAACTACGAAGCACACGTGGAAATTCTACACCTAAAACAAGCAAAAAAATAAATTCACCTGCAGAAAATAAACTCGCCTCACTTAGAGGAGATCACATTTTACCCAAACATGCATATTACTGTGTTCAAGTTTTCAAAAAGCTAAATATAAACTACGGCAAACAGAGCCTCTCAAGATAGCATGCTTTGAATATACAATCGTATGAAAACGTTTGGATAATAATTTACTCTACTTTCAACAAAAAAGATAACACTGGTATGTCTTTCATTTCCTAGGAACATCTGAGTACGGGGGTGTTTACCAATCAAAGATTTTTAGTGAAGCAGTATTTAGTTGTATGAAATTAAATCAAATGTGAAAAACTGGCTGTGCAAAAATTTGGGTCCCCTTGTAATTTTGCTGATTTGAATGGATGTAACTGCTCAATACTGATTACTTGCAACACCAAATTGGTTGGATTAGCTCGTTAAGCCTTGAACTTCATAGACAGGTGTGTCCAATCATGAGAAAAGGTATTTAAGGTGGTCAATTGCAAGTTGTGCTTCCCTTTGACTCTCCTCTGAAGAGTGACAGCATGGGATCCTCAAAGCAACTCTCAAAAGATCTGAAAACAAAAATTGTTCAGTATCATGGTTTAGGGAAAGGCTACAAAAAGCTATCTCAGAGGTTTAAACTGTCTGTTTCAACTGTAAGGAATGTTATCAGGAAATGGAAGGCCACAGGCACAGTTGCTGTTAAACCCAGCAGGTCTGTCAGGGCAAGAAAAATACAGGAGCGGCATATGCGCATGATTGTGAGAATGGTTACAGACAACCCACAGATCACCTCCAAAGACCTGCAAGAACATCTTCCTGCACATGGTTTATCTGTACATCATTCTATAATTCAGCACAATTTGCACAAAGAACATCTGTATGGCAGGGTGATGAGAAAGAGTCGCTTGTTGTATGCAAATGCTCATTTAGACAAGCCAGATTCAATTTGGAACAAAGTGCTTTGGACTGATGAGACAAAAATTGAGTTATTTAGTCATAACAAAAAGCAATTTGCATGGAGGAAGAAGAACACTGCATTCCAAGAAAAACACCTTCTACCTACTGCCAAATTTAGTGGAGGTTCCATCATGCTGTGGGGCTGTGTGGCTAGTTCTGGGACTGGGGCCCTTGTTAAAGTCGAGGGTCAGATGAATTCAACCCAATATCAACAAATTCTTCAGGGTAATGTTCAAGCATCAGTCACAAAGTTGAAGTTACACAGGGGTTGGATATTCCAACAAGACAATGACCCAAAACACAGTTCGAAATCTACAAAGGCATTCATGCAGAGGGAGAAGTACAATGTTCTGGAATGGCCGTCACAGTCCCCTGACTTGAATATCAATGAAAATCTATGAGATGATTTGAAGCAGGCTGTCCATGCTCGGCAGCCATCAAATTTAACTGAATTGGAGAGATTTTGTATGGAAGAATGGTCAAAAATACCTCTATCCAGAATACAGACACTCATCAAAGACTATAGGAGGTGTCTAGAGGCTGTTATATTTACAAAAGGAGGCTCAACTAAGTATTGATGTAATATCTCTGTTGGGGTGCCCAAATTTATGCACCTGTCTAATTTTGTTATGATGCATATTGCATATTTTCTGTTAATCCAATAAACTTAATGTCACTGCTGAAATTCTACTGTTTCCATAAGGCATGTCATATATTAAAAGGAAGTCGCTACTTTGAAAGCTCAGCCAATGATTAACAAAAATCCAAAGAATTAAGAAGGGTTCCCAAACTTTTTCATATGACTGTACCTCAGAGATGGGAGAGTCTGATGGCTAAAGAATGGTATGTTAGGTTGTCCTCTGTTTAACAGATCAGGCTCCAGTGCCCATGTCTTCACCCAATCACCACCTTTATGGACAATTTTCTGTCTCTTTGGTTCATCATGCTCTTGTCTGAAGTGGATGAGATGCCATGTATTAAGGGTTCTTTGGGAGATGCATTTGGTGTTACTTTAGCATGTCAGGAGAGATTAAAAGTTATTTACCTACAGTATATACTTGCATTTAAGTTCTCCCGTGGATAAGTCAGGGCTTGACTTTACCATATAATTTTCGATATTTTATAATGTTAGTCATATAAGTCGAATGCGGAAAACTCACGCTATTGGTCCAAGAGATTATGATATGCTAACGCCCACCTAAGAGAGTAACCACAGAGCACACTGTCTTTTTTTCTATGTATTGTGCCTACGTGACCACACGGTAATACCCAAACTATTTCGAAGCGACGTTTGCACTGTTTTGTGTTTTTTGTATCTCACACCTTCATACACTTTTATTGTAAGAGCATCCGTTATCTATGATGGAGCATTTGATCAGAAGAAAATATGAAGCTGGTTTTAAATTAAAAGTCGCTGAAGTGGCGAAAAAATGTCTGGAAACTGGTGCTAGATTGGAGAAAGCAAGAAGATGTAAAAAAAAAAAAAAAAAAGTAACTGTTGCATTTTTGAACAGGCATATAAGTCAGGGTCTGATTTTATGATCGATTTTTCGGGTTTCAAGACCCAACTTATAGGCAAGTATATACAGTAATTTGATTTCTACCCACTACACTGGCTTACTGGAGCAGCACATATTAAGTGCAAATCCTTGATGCCTGACTACAGAGTAGTCAACAGGTCAGTGCCTATACATATGGAGACCCTTAGGAGGTCCTGTGCTCCTTGTCACCTACTTAGGTCTGCTAAGGAATGTTGTCAGATGATGCCACACAAATCTTAATCTACATTCTTTTCATGTGTAGCTCCTAGCTGGTGGAACGAGCTGCCCACCTCCATTCAAAATTCTGACTCTCACAATGTGTTTAAGCAAATTCCTATCTAACTAATAATGGCTTTGTTAGGTCTTTGTAACCCAGGAATTGTAATTAACTTGCATTTTGTTCTGAGCTCTTCATTTGTGATGATCAATGTTGTAACCTTGTACTTAAATTTCTAAACAATCCCCCAGACTGATGTTTATTTGATTATGTTGACCTGTTTTTGCAAGTTGCTTTGGATAAAGGTGTCTACTAAGAGAATAAAGGTAAATGTAAATACAAGCTGGAGTCCATTTTGTCAGAATCATGAGTTGATGTATGCTTTTGGAGAAAAAAGTGTACCATTTGTTTTTGTTACATTCTGTCAGAGTAATATAAAAAACAATCTGCTAGAATTTAGAATTTGTTCACTTTAGTACCCCAACCCCCCCAAAACAGAAACTTCTATAAAAAGAGAAGAGATCCCACTGGCATACTTTTATAAGATCTGTTTAACAGGCTCCCAAATGGCCAACTCTAAATTGGGTTCTCAGCGGAGGGTTTATGAAGTCATAAAACAAATTGATTTATGGCTACATAGCTTCGGTTACCTATTTCCAACTGTGAAGAGGCACCAAGACACGGAGGAATAAAAGTAAAACCAGACAACACCTCATACAGTAGACACCAATTAGGATGAGGGGAAGAGCGCTCTAACCGACACATCAACAAATTGAACTGGGCTGCACACCTACGTAACGATTAAGAGCAGCAACAAAATGAATTCTTCCCCATTTTAATACATTCCCGTGATTATTTGCCACGTTACAATTATTGCTCATATGCCTCATACTACAGGGGAAAAAAGCCCTTCATAGCTTGTCAGCTCATATCAACCATACTGAGCTTAACAGTTTAATCAGGGAAGCTTTATATCATCTCCACTCGACTGTATTATGCAACGGCTTCATCTCTATTCAGTGCCTCTTACTGCCAGTTCCGTGCAGGATCAGGTAAGACAATTTCTCGTTTAAAAAAATGGCAGCAATTATCTTTTCAATGCCAAAGTCACTTACTAGACCTCTTTCTGATGGAAAGATCCTGAAACTAGCTGAAACCTAATGAAATACCAGACTCTTTCCCCATGAAGTATCCACTTAATTGGTAACAGTGAAGCAAGATGAAAAATTACAGTGATTTTTTTTTAAGCTGCTTTGATCATTGAGTTCGGAGAACAGTCTCCTCTGTTGCAATGTATTACCACAGAAACCAAAAAAAGTATTTTCTGCACTGAAATACGTCAGTGAGTTAACATTATGATCAAAGGCCATGGAGAAATCCTTTAGTATTGCATGAAACACTCTTGAGAAACTGTCAGGGTGGTAGGAAAATATCTGCTGGCAGGAAGTAATATTTCAAGACAAACTCTTGGACCAGCTCTCTGTGACCTAAAGCCATCAGTGACCTTATCTGGTCCATGCACTCCACCAAGCTTCTGCTTCTTAACAACTTTGGTCCACCAGGTTTCATAACAGCACTTAAACACCAGAGTGAGGTACATTAATGTAACATTGTGGCCTCAGAGTGTCTTGCACCAATTTGTTCAGTATGTCTTATCTGTTTTCTTAAATTGATTTATTATAGGCTTTTGGTGAACAATTTATTAACATTATCCTCACACTGTGTTTGTATTAACATTTTAATTGCATTAAATTGAAAGCAAATGGTTTTGTCATGGAAGTAAAGAATATTTATATTTGGAGGTAAAATACAATTGTAAAATGGAGCCTAAAAGAAGACATTATCATAAGAAAATTGTATTGTACTGAAGATATTTTAAAGTAACATGGGCTTTCAAATTAAAAAAAGGAAAAGGGTTAGGGTGGGCCCTCACATCTCCTCGGCCATCAGCATCAGCACTGGCTCTCCTCAGGGGTGTGTGCTGAGCCCCCTGCTCTTCATGCTGTACACACATGATTGCGCCCCCGCCCACCACAGCAACACCATTGTCAAATTTGCAGACGACACCACTGTGGTGGGGCTCATCTCTGAGGAGGATGAATCTGTCTACAAGGACGAAGTGGAGAGGCTGAAAGCATGGTGCACTGACAACAACCTGCTCCTGAACACAAGTAAGACCAAGGAGCTAGTTGTGGACTTCAGGAAAAAGAAAATGGACATCAAACCACTCTACATTGGAGGAGACTGTGTGGAGAGGGTGTCAGACTTCTGCTTCCTGGCAGTCCACATCATGGAAGACCTGTCTTGGGATGTGAACACAGCTGAGCTGGCAAAGAAGACTTTATTTCCTGAGAGTCCTCAGGAAAAATAACATCCCCCAAAAACTGCTGTTGTCCTTCTGTCGCTGCTCTATTGAGAGTATCCTGTGTTACTGCCTCTGCGTGTGGTTTTCCAGCTGCACAACAGCGCAGAGGAAAACACTTCAGCGGATCGTAAAGACTGCCCAGCAGGTCATCGGCTGTTCTTTACCCTCTCTGGATGAACTGCACAGCTCTCGCTGTCTCAGGAAAGTAGAAAACATCTTAAAAGACTCCTCACACCCCACTCATGACATGTTCCAACTGTTGCCATGAGGCAAAAGATATAGGAGCATCAAAACAAAGACTAATAGACTGAATAACAGTTTCCACCCTGTTGCTATTAGGGCACTGAATGCTACCTAATCACCTCCAATGCAGCAGTGCAATAGACGACATCTTGTGCAATAGTGTTCATGTGCAATTAAGGTCTTATGTTGAATGTTTATGTTCTACCTTATTTCTTCTTATCCTTTATCCTTTTTTTAATTATATTTTATTTATATTTTGACACCGCAGGGACTGCCCCTAATTTCGTTGTATTTGTTACAATGACAATAAAGATATTCTGATTCTGATTCTGTTAGGATTATGCTGTACAGTGGCTAAACAGAAATACAATGCTGAAAAACAAGCAAGCAAAAAACGCAAGCTTTGTAAGCTTTTTGTTTTGTTCATTTTGATGAAATGATGAATGAATGAACGACTTTGGTAGGCTTTGGTATCATAATTAGTGTTTCAGTGATAAGAAATGCAATAATACTGGAAAATGACTGCAGGGAAACCAATTATTTCTGTAGTGAGACTACAACCTTTTACTGTTGACAGTTTCATTTTCTTTGTATTTGTTCCCTGTTTTGCTACACTTTCCAAATTAAAAAACTCAATTGTAAAATGAATATATTCAGGATAAAAACAAGATTATTTTTTCAGACTACCTAATAAACACTAGCAAAATGGTTATGCATATCCTAAATAAATGATGCAATACTGTGCATCACATTTTCATTTAGAACATTTCAGGGTTCTGCATCCTTCTGTTAGAAAAGGCAGGTTTATAGAATGAATGCATGAATGTTTTAAATACACCTCCTAAACACAGAATAATACCAAGAAGACAAGGAGGGCAAGCTCTCTGCCACCTGTCCTAATAGGATTCTCTCTACTGACACACAGCAATTTGGAGGCTACCTGTCACTTCTCCAGGACCTCTTTGCCTATGTTGGAGAGCCAGGAATCCATAGGAAGTGCTGTGTTATGTACTATTTAGCATTATGGGCACGTATGACGTGCTGCTTTCAAGGTAAAACAGTCTGTCTCTCTGTCTGAAGGGTGACCTAAGGACTCTCGTCTTGTGGGTACTCTGTAATGCAGACACGCTCTCAGTCACCAATGTATATGTTACCCTACTTATTCTCTCCCAGTCTTTCTCTTGCGAGTGGTATCTTGGGGCGACTTTAGTCCAGTTAAAGATGTCAGATGTTGGATGGTTTCCCAACAGCACTGGACACAAGCCAGGAGCTAGCCCAGGTTAGGATACACTCATGCACTCGCTAATGTGGGACAAATTATGAATCACCGGATTAGTAACACATACTGCTGTACAATCCGGTTGTTGAAAATTGTTACTTGATTAACATACATTAACAGTCTAAATGACTTAATCTTATTGAATATACAATTAATCCTAAATTGCACAGGGAAACTGGATTGTAAGGCCTAATAAGACTTTCTGTAAGTTAAATTTTTTAATTCAATAGGTATATTTGTTTAACATCTAGAAGCAGAACAGGCTCCTTCAGAGAAACTGATGCTTGGCGTGGGAGTATTGTGAACTAAAAAAGGGAAGTTTGTTGCTAACAGTGTGATACAATAATGAAATACAAAAACAGCACACCTACCCTGTACAATGCAAGAGAACACAGCAAACAAGCATCTCGCTTGTTAGCTCAGACTGCAGCATCCTATAATATTAGCCACAACACCAAAGAAAAAGTGCAATGTTCAGTGGTCAGAGGGTGCGTACAACTATAGAACAGCAGTAGAACAAGATATGTTATCAATCAATGTGACTGAAGGAAAAGGATTTTGGCTGTTAACACACAGCCAAACTTAGAGCCAGGTTACCGCATTTCATTTAAAGGCACTGGCACCATAAAAAAAAATTTTAAAAACTTAAGATCCAGCTAGCCACTACTAATAAGCTTGCACTCATAACTTTTGGAAATTGTTAACAACTGAACAATTTCCAAGTTAAATTAGTGGATCTACAGACTAGTGTTGTATCGGTACTAAAATTTTGACTTCAGTATTAACACCAGCTTTCAGACCTCAGTACCAGCACCCAAACAGTTCCAAAGGAAAAAACAGATAATTCCAAAACCTTCCTGGCTTACTGCAGCTTCCAAGGTGTGACACACCATCACGGCACATTACGCACCACTTCACTTTTCATAGCTGTGAAGCCCTAATCGTGTTGAAGCAGGTGATGTTGCTTCATGAAGTCAGCAAAACAGATGCTTTTCAAGATCTGTAATAGCAAGTGACTTGGAAAGCTGACATTTACTTCCGGTACTGGAAATCCCAAAATGCTTGCAACTTACCATTTTAAAATCTGAGTTTTCAGCACTTTTCCAGTATCATTTTACCGAGTAACCCTATTACAGACACATGATTATCTCACCAGCATACACATGGAAGCCACGTCCTGCTAGAGACGAATAGGGAAAGTGCTGATAATATTACACAACATTGTGGGCTTTCTAATCATGTGCTGATCAAGCATTGCAACATCCATGGAATGATAACTGAGCCAAGAGACTACCAGAGAATAATCAATTTTTGGGAGTTATAGGGTAGTTATTGTCAAGAGTACAGAGCACAGTATAATTCTTACTTGCGCATGCTAATGCTTAGTAAATAGAATAACACTAGCCGACGCCCACCATAGCATACGGCGGTGTAAGAATAGGAACGAAAAACGGTGAAAAAGGAATTCAGAAATCAAGAAGAAATAAATACTTCTTGAAAGACGCAGTTGTGAATAGATGTTGCCATGTATTGATAGCATGACTTGTTGTGATAACTCGACTTGTGTTGGAAAGAACAACAGGAAGAACTTCTCCAAATCTGTCCCAATGTTATGCAATGAAATCTACTGCCCCATGTTGTAGTGAGAGTGCATTGCCTTTGTCAACCTTTTGTGTCAAGAAATAACCCACTGATACGAACAGGCAGTTGCCGGATCCCGGAATAGAGATGACGTTGTCCAAAAATCAGTCGACAGAGAAGATACTGTCATTCATTTTATAACAAAGGCTTAGGAAACAACCGTTGTAGTATAACAAAAATACGAACGAGTGAAACTAATAGCAAGGAGCGAAACCAATGCCAATGGTCGACAGAGTACCTTTCTGTAGCAGGCTACGGAAAAGACTCCCATGCGCACACATGGCTGAAGTGAAAGGTCACGCGGTCAGGCTAGATATAGGGTGGTGACGTGACATCAATGAGGTCATGAGAGAGGAGCAGGGACCGCGGTAGTCCAAAGGAGGAATAGGAATCGAGAAAAGCGGCATGGGGGTGTATGGCAGGCCTCAAGCAGCGTGGAGAAGGGTTTGGAAGAGGACGAATAGCAATCGAGAAATGCTGTGTCGGCTGCATGTGGGCGGGACCACTTTTGAACAGGAAGCAGGACGAACCAGAAGAGAAATATATATATATATATATATATATATATATATATATAAGAGATTACCTCAAAAATTCTGTCTTCCTTATTTCAAAAATATCATAATATGTTTGCATAACCTAAAAGCGCAGCAAAAATTAGACAAACATCTTATTATGTTGTTCCTTTCAGGAATATAATACAATGATGTTTAATATCCTATGTATTAAAATCAAATATACATACAGATTATATCCAGTTATACCCAAAATTCCAAAAAATAACTTTCTATTCAGGCAAAGAGAAAATACTAAGATTCATTCTGGGTGCAGATTCAAAATCAGCTTAAAATGTATTTATTTACATGTATTAGTAGTCATAATAAACACGAGTTCATGATATTAAAAGAAGAACTCCAATGGACTTTGAGAAGAAAAAGAACATCACCTCTGGGATAATAGCGCTGCACTCCAGTATAAAAAACATTAGATGTCACCAGATGAAAGTTTTGAAGACAGACAGACATCTTATCATTTGTTCAAGCCATGAAGGAGCAGACTACTGCTGTAAGAAGCAATGTTTCTAGACCCTTGCCAATGTTGAGAAGACCAGACAAAGCCTACAGCTGACTCTTGCCTCTGAACACCTTAATGAGAGTCTTCTGCGAGAGGCAAGACATCAGATTCATGGACAACTGGGATTTTTTTCTGGGAGAGATTACAATTCTTCAGGTGTGATGGCTTGCATTTGAAAAACTCTGTCAGTATGTCCTCCAGCCAACACAAAAGAGCGAACATATGTTAAATTAGTTATCTCAAAAGGAAGTAAAATTGATGTGATGTAGGTCCTGGACACTGACATATCTGAACATTATTGCATTTTATTTAAAGAAACTGCATCTATGGCTAAAACTAGTAGAACTCAAAAAAAAAACTGTTAAGAAATATTTGACTATTAAAATACCATAGAACATCCAAGCATTTGTTGGAAGGCTGAGAGGAAATGGAGGAAAACTAAATTAACAGGCCATTGTGAAATACTGTAAAGTCATATACTGTAACTAAATACAACAAAGCTGTCTAACTTGAGAGACAGTCAAAGGTTTCTAAAATTATAAATGAAAATTGATCATCCGTCCTTCTGGGGAAAAGGTTCAGTTTCTGAACTGCAGCCTGTTTATATTACTTTGCTCAAACAAACTGAATTTACAGGACTTTAATTACAGGCATTGTAAGCCTTTCTTGCAAATTCTTTCTTTCATTCGTTTAGTTTCTTTTTCAACTACTTTATGACCTGAGAATGGGAAATAAGTACAGAACCTGCCACAGAACCTGTTTTAATTAAATTATAACCTGGGAAAGAATGGACACTATAGGACTAGGAATTACAAAATTAATTTACAGCTTGGGAAAAGAAGGAGTGTAGAGGTGCTTAAAGACCAACCACATGATCAAAGTAATTTTTCATCAGGAGAAGACAGCCAATCAAATGTGTGAAATTTCACATGTCTCGAAACCTCATGTGTGCATTTTAACATAAACACAGCATGCCCGAGGGATCAAAATTAAGGAAAAGCTACATAAGAAGCAACGGCAGAAATCAGGAAACGTGAGACCATCTGATTTGGATGTCAGAAAACGTAACCTATGAGGAACACCGACTGCTATACTAAAAGTCACACAGGGCAACATCCACCCCTTGAGATTTCTGTTTTCAGTAAGCTTTTCTAATCTGTTTATATTTAGACTTTGCTATCTATTTTATTTTCTATTATATTTTCTTCAATTTTGTATTATATGCTATTAAATACCAAATTGCTTTTATATTGTCTATATTTTGTCTTTTATCTAGAATGATTAAAATAATAAGACGGTGAGTGTGTCAAGTTTGGGCAAAATTGACACTTTTTTGCCCAGATGGTTTATCGAGGCTATTGAGTTCACTTCTCAATGATTAGAACAACAGTAGTAAAAGCAAGACATAGTTTGGTTAGTAAGTGGCATATAACTAAAAGAGTCACGACAACACCCACTGGTACTCACTATCAAAAGCACTAATAAACCTATGTAGAGAATCCTACAGAGTGACTGGCATTAGGTTCCATTTGAGACTTTGTCTGGGTAGGATCGCTATATGAATGTGTGTGCATCTGTGTGTGGTAATGTTCAGGGGTGGGATTAGACGAACCCAATAAACATCCTGGTAAGTTTTACTAACTTCGTGAAAATACATATTAAACCCAGCTCCATCAGTGGAATGGCTCCTGAAAGCTTTGAGAGAAAATGTTCTATAGAAATAAAAGCTGTTGTTGTCAACTCTTTTAAGGCGGATGTCGACTTTTGTCGACACAAGGGGTTGATTGTGGACATCAAGGGGCAGAGGGCAATAAAAGCTGTAAACATTGATAACAAGGTGGACCCTCTTTGCTAGAGGACTGTTAGACTCGTTGACTTGACGTTGAATCTCTACGTGTGTGTGAATAGCGTAAACAACGTCTAGAATGGCATCGATATTGGGCAAATACACAGAGCAAAATATGCCATGTATATTATTTATTTATTTATTGTGTATTACTGCTGAATTTGACTCTGATTTATTGAGCTCCAATTTTGATTCACGTGATCTGGAGGTCGAAAACGAATGTCAGGTACTTGTATCAGCTGATCATTCCTCAGCTATGGCAAAGTTCGCCTTGGAGGACTACACAGACACTTAGCTAAACTCCAATCTGATCTGATTTGGAAATCGAAAACAATTCCCAGCTGATTGTAGTGCTGAACATGTTTGTGTAGCCTATGGCCTATGGCAATGATCGCTCTGGGAGGATTACACAGACATAGATCCATGAGAGGCAAGCTAGCTACTGAACTTCATCAAACAACATGGCGTGCTAGTGGACACTACAGATTACCAGCCACTCAACTACTTCAACCTGTTTTTCTCCAGAAAGTGCCTTTCATCTTATGAATGATGAGACAAAGAGGTACAGTATGTAATAAGTATGTGAATTTACATATCATAGAGGCTCAAGGAATATAAAACAGAGTGACATTTATCATAAATAAGTATTTTATGCTGATATATGTGTGTAATCATTGCCTTGTATGCTTTTTAAATATTTAGCACTGGGACAAAAGGAAAAAAAAAAATTATCCCTACAAAAGTTCATGTGAATGTGTACCAGCTGTTGTCCTTACTGATAACAGGCTACAGTAGCAAGAGACTCCTAAGTATAACAATTTGCTACTAAAGGTTCTTTCATGTAAGGATAAAACAGCACATTAACACAAATTCTTACAAACAAAAGGTAAAAATAAACTATTTTCCAAGAAAATTATCATTGCAGTATGTGTATTTTCATTATTACTGTCTTAAACAGATTGTATCTTTTAACAGTTAAATTAATTCATGAAATGGGAATGACTACAAAAAGTGATCAAAATGTGCTTCAATGTCTACAATACTTTTTAACTACCAGTGTTAGAGAACTGCTGTTTATTTGTGTATTGTGCATACAAGGATACATTAAAAATGAACTAGGGCAGTCAGGAAGCTCAGAGGTACAGCTGGTGAAGACATGTTAGCTGAGGGCTAGAAGCGATGTTGTAGTGTTCACGTGTTAGCTCTGCATGTCAGCAGAGGGCTGAATGTCTGTCTCCTCTTATCTTGCTTAACATTGGCCTCACACCCTCTTTTCCCTAAATCCATTTTATCACTTCTCTTCACAAGTTTCTTATTTCTACTTACTTGATCTTTATTTCTCCAAACCATTGTTTGCAGGCAAGACTTAGAATTCAGGAGTTACATATCATTTTTTTTTATCAAATTCAGAAGATGTTGACATAAATTGACTATGTTTTGCTGTCCTGTAAAGGTAATGTAACAGCTCTTCATCTCAGAAGTCAACAGTGCACCTTCTTCCCCAGCAGCAGAGCTTTCTTCTGCTTCTAAAGGCGCACTGTGGAGGTCTGCTCTTGGACTCAAGGTATTAAATTACTGGGTCTTCTTAGAACTAAGGTTTGTGAGTCGCATTTCAGAGAATTCAAGTTACTAAACAAAGATGAGTTCATGGTAATCACTCAATCACTGCAGGATTTCAACCAGCAACTTTCAGTTATAACTCCAGATCCTTATCCACTAGACAATAATGCTTGCCTGATTTTTTTAACACCTCAGATACAATAAAAATTGAAGATGGATGAACATGCATAGTTTACTTTTTTGATATATCTTAGGGTTTGGTTGTGATTACCCGATTAATGCTCTGTGTCTCGTAATTTTCAAACATACATAAGAGGTTAACATAAGAAGAAATTATAATTATTTTCAAAGCAAACTAAAGTCAGTATGGCAATACTTCAAGTGACTTGAATTGGCAAAATTTAGTAATGTAGTGTCGTGGACAGCCGGGGTCTTTGCCTGGCCAGGATGCCTCCACACTGGAAGCAGCTGGTGAGGAGATGTGGCCAAAACATTACCTACACTAGGACGCTAGATGGCAGCCCCACAGGGTTGCAGCAGTGCCTCTGACTCCCACAGGGCTTCATGGGAGTTGGAATTTGGTGTAGCCCTGTTGGGATCCGTGGGTGCTGCCAGGGGGCACTACAACTGCTGCTGAGCCCTGGAGAGCAGCACGTCCAGGTGCCTTATATAAGGGGTCAGCAGACACCACTCAGGAGCCGGAGTTTGGAGGCAGAGGACAGAGCTTGCAAGAGAGGAGTGGAGGCAGCAGAAAAGAGACAAAAAGGAAGGAAAAGAGAAGAAAAGATAAGGACTGTGAGTTTATCGTTGCAGTTTTGTGCATTGTGTGCTGGGAAAGGCAGCAAAGAAAATAAATGTGTGTGCTTTTGGGACTTGTGGGTCTCAGTGTCTGTCTGGGTCCGGGCTGATCTTCACAGTAGTTATTATTATCTTTAATACCATCATCTGCCTGGGACTATCAATTAGACTGTCTCCAGCACATCTCACAATAGTTACAGGCTCCTAATATAACAAAACATGCTAAGAACATGTATCTCTTTGTACTAACTTTACTGCAAATAAGAGGAACGTCTGTGCTTTTTTTAATAAGAAATAAGCAAAATATTATTTTATATTTTGTTATGTTAAACAATATGAGGAAGTGGTACAGTGGTGCACTAGTTTGCTCTGCTGCCTCTACTTCAGGTTCAAATTCTCATTTCCATGTGCACAGATTTCATCGGCTCCTCATGTCTGCGAGATTCCATGGTCTCTCAGATCTTCCGCATGGACCTAAATGAGCTTATGCTTCCACATTATTATCCTTATCCTCATATGAAGACACCATCTATCTCCCACATCCAGAATCATTTACGTTGTCTTCAGGAAGTACTCATTAACCCCATCCACATGTGCTAGCTCATTCAGTCTTGTAATAATTTCCGAACTTTGTTTTCTTCTATTTTGTGGAATCCACTCCATTTTTCTTTTCTATAGGATACTTAAACCTTGAGTGCTGCTATCCATAGGAGTATCAAATAAAATGTAAAATGTTTTCACTTACTGTGTAGCTGACTTCAGATGCCAACACACAGCAAAAATGTAACTTGAAAGGTTTTGTCAAGCAGAAATCGGAATACATGACCCAGACGGAGTGCAATCCGGGAAGAAACTCTCCAGAGTGTAGATTAATATTGTATACAGATACTATGAGGCAGTTTCACATAAGGGATCTATAGTATTTCAAGAAAAGGCAATAAAAAAACGAGTTTTGTGTTAATGTTTGCCATATGCTGAAATGAGATGTCTTTGTTCAATCGGTTGAGACACATGCATGAGTTTTGCATTAAAATATGCAAGAAGTCTTGGGTTTTACAAGGACACTTCATGGTGCCATTCCCTTTATGTGCCAGATCCCAGTCAGTGAGATTATATTTTTCAACTTATCTTTTTTATGTAGGCTTAAGTCACATTGAAATATTATAAAACACTGCAAGTGTATATACTATACTAGTAAAACGCTGAAGAAATCTTGAGAATCTCGAGCAACGCCACAGACAGTACGTCAAAACTTACAATCAGATCACATGCATTAAGAGACCATCCAAGGTTAATGACATCTGCCCTATGATGCAATGGGGTGTCTTCTCTGAGGACCCAGCACATTCTCATGATGGTGGTCCTCTCACCACAACTTATGTTGTTAATTGAATGTTGACTGTAAATGGGTCCACTCTGGGCACATATGAATATGTAATAGTTCTTGCCTTGTTCTAATTGCACTTGAGCCATGCTCCAGTTCAACAGGACCCTGTTCTTCAACAATAGGCCACTGTCAAAGGGATAAACATGACACTGTGTAGAACCATGTCAAAGAGATAAAGGGCATTAAAAATGTCAATAGTGCATCAAAGCATCATGTCATCATGTACAATTTTGCCCTTGCTTCACAAAGTGGTTTCTGAATCCAAACAAAGGCTCTTTAGTACACTATAGCTGCATGAGTCCAGGCTAAGTGGAGCATATGTTTGGATATAACATAATGTGTGTCGTATTTCCTTCAGTGAAGAACTCACATTTAGAACAGCTCTTGAAGGCATGGTAGTTAAAACAAGTAACAACATTAAACTCTCTGCTTTGGCCAGGTCCAGTAAATCACATTACTGAAAATGTACAAATGAAAAACTGAAACTAACAAAATTAAATATCTTATTCCTCAGATGAGGTAGAGATATGCTAGGATAGATGCCTATACGGTGTCGTACACGGCTGGGTGTCAGACCCGGCCGGGACGCCTGGAAGGACTTGGTGCTGGCATATTTGTCCTCCGGGCCACGAGGGGGCAACTGCCCTGGAGTAGAAGAGGCTCACGGAAAGGGGAGCAAGGAGGCTCAAGACCGTTGGGGCCTCTGGTCACCGCCAGGGGGCGCCCCGAGCCTCATGGAGCCCGGGACTTATTCACTTCCACCACACCCATGGAGGACGATCCTTCCAGGGTCACCCGGAGTGCTTCCAGGTGCTCTCCTGATGCTTCCGCTACACCAGGACGTGACGTCAGGTACAGCACCTGGAGCTCATCTGGGTGAGGATAAAGGGGGCCGCCTCCCTCCTGTCAGTGAGTTGGAGTCGGGAGCAGGAGCAGGACGAAGCTCCTGGAGAGAGGAGATAGGAGGCCCAGGGACAAGGAGAGAGAAGGCCCAGGAGAAGGGAGACTGGGGCTAGAAGCACTGTGGGAGTTGTGCGGGACTGACTTGTGTGTTGTGTGGAAGACAAATAAAGGTATTGTGGATAAAGATGTGGTCTCCGACTGGTGGTGTCCGGGCAATTATCACAACGGGCAGAGTCTACAACCAACCCTGGATACAAGTTAGTTCATCACTCATACACATCTACATTCACTCATACTGGTATAGTTACCAGTTAGCCAACCCTGTATGTCTCTGGCATGTAGCAAAATTATCTGCAAAGACACATGGAGAATGTACAGGCTCCATCCAGAGTGATCTAGCAGCTATGATCACCACTGTGCCACCACCACCACCTCAGAAGCTAGGATTTAATAGCATACACTTACACATTCTCAAATGCACTTTATATAATTCAGGAGCATAAAGGGTGGAAGGATGTATTAGCAGGTAATAACATTCATGTAATGATTAGATAGATAGATAGATAGATAGATAGATAGATAGATAGATAGATAGATAGATAGATAGATAGATAGATAGATAGATAGATAGATAGATAGATAGATAGATAGATAGATAGATAGATAGATAGATAGATAGATAGATAGATAGATAGATAGATAGATACTTTATTAATCCCAAGGGGAGATTAAGATAGAAATGAAACAAAATGGCTGTCATAATCATAGTGAGGCATTATGCAGACATATTGCTGTGAGTATAAAGGAGCCCCAGTAGCATTTCTTGATGCACTTCTGGGGAATAATTCGCTGGCTGAGAGTAAGCAGTGTTTCAGAAAAAGAATGTGCAGCATTGTTCATAATGACACTCAGTTTTACTTTAACACTCTCCTACGCCACAACCTACAGTGCGTCCAGAGAGCGTCACAAAACTGAGCCTGCCCATTGAATTAGCTTGTTGATTTTTTGGGCCTCTCTTGAAGTGATGTTACCGCCTCAGCACTACAGCATAGAAAATCGCATTGGCCATCACAGAGTGGTGGGGTGTACTAATAACGGGGATGAGATATGAGATATTGTGCAAAGAGAATTGTCTGCATCTTAACATCAGCAAAACCAAAGAGCTGGTTATTGACTTTCACCACACCAAAGAAACTCTATGTCTTGTCACTATTCACGGAGTCCACATTAATGACAGGTTGGACTGGCCTCAGAAAACAGAGGAACGATATAAGATAGGGCAGAGCAGGCTTTTTTTTTTCTTAGGTGACTATGTTTATTTAATGTGGGTAATGATATCCTTCACACAGGCAATAGAAGTGTCACATATTCCCTGTCGTATGACATAATACATTTAAAGGTCTCACATACCATCTTCTGTGTCACTGTTGCCGTCTTTGTTTTTTTTTGCACCTTTGCAACAGCATCAGAATGCAAAGAATTTGTATTCTTAACATCTCTCTTCCCTCAACTCACAACACAGCGAAACCAGACGTTGTTGTCTCACCATGATGATTTCTCGCACTGCCACCTGGTAGCAGATTTGCTTAACGTACATGTGCAAGTATAGACAGTACACTTCTTGTGTAGCAGCAGCGCCCTCAAGCTCATACGTCATGTAGCGTTAAGTATATCGCAGGCCTAAGACAGACAGTACATGGTAGATAGTCCATAGGCTTAAAAGTGTCCCTTGTAGAGCATTTCAGGCAGACATGTTTTCCACTACAGCTTATTACCATCTCCTAAAAAAAGGGAATAAAAAAAAAAACTGCTAAAAGATTGCACGAACAAGGTGAACTGCACATTTGTGTCTGCCCAAATAAGAATGTAGACGAGACGTAACTCTGACAGAGGGAGCTGTTAAAGCCTAATGAACAAGACACCTAGAAAACTGCAAGACTTCACACAGCCAGGCAGAAACATGGCTGATAGTATGAGATCTCTGTCATACTGCAAGCTGAGCATTTCACAGCACGGCTTTGACAAGCTCATGTCATCCGAAGGAATTTTTGTTTTGACAAGGAACTGACAACATGCGCCTTAAATTACCAAGGCAGGAGCCCAACAGACCAAGGGGCTTGAAGCAATATGAAATCTGATAATTACTTTTGTTAAACAAACAACATTAAATATAACTGCTTTTATAAAAGATAGATAGATAGATAGATACTTTATTAAAGTGACACTATATGAGAAACAAAACAGAAAGCAATTTGGCCTTGAGGTGGACTGATGCAATATAAACAGTTAAGGAGTGCTATTCATGATATTCAGCTGTTATGTTGCTTTGAAGCTAATTCTGGTAGGAGTGGACAGTATTGGCATTAATTTACAGTATGTGGACATCTTTAGTGAACACACTCTGGAGTGAAGCAAAGTGGACCTAAGATTGCATACATGAGTATATTGTGGCATAGAAATGTATGGCTTATTACATAATATATGAACAGTTGTTACTATTGCAATAGACAAGCCAAGGCCACTCTGTACTCTATGAAAATCCATCCATCCATTTTCCAACCTGTTGAATCCGAACACAGGGTCACGGGGGTCTGCTGGAGCCAATCCCAGCCAACACAGGGCACAAGGCAGGAACCAATCCCGGGCAGGGTGCCAACCCACCGCAGCTCTATGAAAATACAAAACAATAATATACAGACATTCCCTCATTTACACATTGGTTAAAGCCGTCTATCCACTGTTGTATGATAGGCTTCCTCATATGAATCTAGCATGACGACATGCATGTAATACCTTCAACAGAACACGAAAGAAAAGAACATAATGCCGAACCTATACTGATAAGCAGATCTCCATTTTCGTTTATTAATTTGCAGAAATTGCTGTTTCTATTAAAGATAACATAAAATTCTTAGATCTGCTTAATTCAGTTCAGGGCCACAGTTGCCAGAGCTTTTCCTGCCACAAACCACTCTGGGCAGAATCACAGTTTTTGACAATTCCCCCACCTTGCATACACCCACACTTGAACCTATCTGGTGGAAGGGGGATGATGATTTAGAATCCATGAATAGCCTAACATGCACATTTTTAGAGAAATGTGATGGCACAGTGGCTTGCATTGCTGCTTCACAGCTCTGGCATTCTGGGTTTGATTCAAGAGTTCTCCATGTGAAGGCTACACATTCTCTCCATTTCTGCAGAGATTTTCCTCCCAAATCCCCAAACATGTGCAAGTTAGATTATTTGCAGGCTCTAAATTAGGCCAGTGTGAGTAAGTCCTTCAATGGATTGGTGGCCTGTCCAGAACTGTTCCCTGCTTTTGGGATAAGCTCTGGCCCTTTGGGACTCTGAAATGGATTAAGAAGGTTTGAAAATGTTATGTTATGCATAACTCTTCTGGATATAGGAGGGAAAACAGATTACTGGGAGAAAAATCCCACACAATAATGGAGAGACTGTGAAGACTCTTCATGAGGATCCATAAGGTACCTATACTAGAAAGGCTACTATTACTCCGAGAGTACAAATACTAATAAACGTAAATTATATAATGGTTATGCTATGTGGAATGTAAAGGCAGAAAGGTTAAAGGGGTTGTTGGGTTTACTTCACTCATCAGGGTAGGTCAGTGTGCCTGCCCCTCGTCATTCAGTGCTGCATGTCTTGAATCCCTCCACTCCATGAGTGTTTGAGTGGCTGCTAGAGAAAGTCTTCTTCTACACCATTTGCTGCCTCCACTTAGTACTCCAGTACAATAATTTTATGCTGCATAACAGTGTCATTAGTTTTGTGATGAATGCTTTCATACATACTGCAACTGTTATGAAAATTAACATACTATGACCCAAGTGTACTTGAACTTGGTGAGTCAATGAATGTGGAGGTTGAGCTTCCAGTGCTAATTAAGGTATATTTTAATAAACAATGTCAATGTTAATGTGATGAGAGTGTGAATCACTAGTCTGAGGTTTTTTTTTTTAAATTCATGCCCATATTGATAGCAAAATATGCAACTGTAAACTGGTACCCTTTTCGTTTGCCACAGGAGTTCAGCGTTACTGCTATCCTGGCTGTCTACATCCTTCCAAGAATTAATCCTAAAGAGTGTACTTTACAGAACTTTTCCAGATCTACAAACCGAACGACTCAGTGGTTTTACTATTGTGGCTGGAGATTTTAATCATGTGAATCTGAAGACTGTTCTCCCCAACTTTAATGAACATGTGAACTTTCCAACCAGTGGAGAAAACAAACTGGACCTTGTGTTTGCAAACTCTTGCGATCTCGTCTCACACGTCTCAGTTTTTCTAATCATGTTTCCAATCTGCTACTGCCTGCATACAGAACACTGTTTAAATGGACAAAACCAATTCTCAGGGTGTGGCCAGAGGGAAGTGTTTCAGACAGCATAGACTGGGACATGTTTAAAGCAGCTATCACTGATGGCCATCAGACCAACCCAGAAAAGTATGCATTATCAGCCACTGGCTATGTTAAAAAGTGAATAGATGATGGGACTGTCTCAAAGACCATCAGTACATGGGCAAATCAGAAACCGTGGGCAACACTGGAGGTACGTGCACTGCTGCCTTTAGACCAGGTGGCAATGTAGCCCTCAGGTCAGCATCAAAGCAGCTAAGCAAAAGTATGGCAAAAAAATTCATAGCTACTTTCAGGACATCAAAGACACACAGCGCATGTGGCAGGAAGTCCAAGCCGTCATGAACCATAAGACCACACCACCTATCTGTAGTGGTGATGCCTGCCAATAAAAAAGTCTAAATAATTTCTACACACAGTTTGTGTGATGGTCCATACCTGTGTGGCACCTCTCCTCAGGAGGATTTTTAAGTATTTTAAGGTTTTTATTGTATGTTTTGTACTTTTGTAACTCTATGTGGTACGCCACATTGAAATATGTAGTTGGGTTAATCGGTTTCAAGGGAATGAGCAAGAATAATGTATAACTTGCTGCTTTGCAAGTAGAGTTTCAGAAGTGAGAAGGACAATAGTCAAGTCTCTGTCAGCAACCTACACTTCTTACCTTTTGTACATGAGTTAATGTCACCAAACATGACATGAATTAATTATGTCTAAAATCAAATGGGGATTTCAATACCTGGACAGTTTTAAAACTCTTCTTTTGATTTGATGTTTATTTAATTACACAGAAACTTGTATGTTGTCTGCACAGCAAATGCCATGTATAAGCATCTATTTTACTTCTAATTATGGGAAATGTAATTTGTTTAACCTCATGCACTGCTGTTTCACATCTCCAGAGCCCTAGATTCAAATGTTCTCCTTGAATCTGGGCAGGCTTTTCTTGGGATACTGCAGTTTTCCTCTCATGTCCCAAAAAATGTGCTAATTGGTCTAAATGGTTACTCCAAAGTATCCCTTTGGGAGTGAGTGTAGTTGTATGGGAGAGTCCGCACTATGACAGGCTGGCATCTTGTCCAAGATGGGTTCTCACCCTGTATTTCAGGCTGCCGAGTCTGGCATCAACTACCCATGACTTTAGCTGGACAATTAGATTTGAATAATTAATGCATAAATGGAAAATCATGTCAATAAAAACATGCAATACAAAGACCACAGTCGTAACCATTCTCCAAAAACACTAAACAACAAACAGAATAAAACATTTAGGTTTAGTCCATGCTACCATAGGTAAATTTGAAAACACCATTGAAGTTTTTTTACTCATAAGAACTTCAAAATATTTTGTAAACATTTGTCATCTATGACAAAAAAACATATTTTTCCTATTGGGCATACGTGGTTTATCAGCTCAGAGCAATTTCACTTATGGAGCAAAGGCAAAGTAAATTGACATGCCCACAGAACAAGGAAAAACAGAGCTGACTTCTTATCTTAATACATAATTCGCCTGCCTCCTCACTCACTCACTCACGTCTGTCCGAAGCCGAATGCGCAGTCGCCTTCTGCACAGCTGCCCAAAAAACCTTACGAGACCGACATCCAACCCCAACATCAAAAAGAAAGGCGACTTCGATTAAAGCTCTAGAGGCCTGAAAGGCGATTTCGACTACAGCTCGAGGCCTAATTACGCATTCTGATTCAATTACGCATTCATTCAATACACCTATATCAGGTTTGTGGTGCTTATACTTATTACTATTCCATATTGTACTGGAACATTCATCATTCAATATTATACTATAGGCCTGGAAAATTCATCAACTAACAGTACAAGCCTGTACAGTAATGAGTACAGTGGACTACAATCATTACAAAACAACTTCTTCGTTACTTATCATTTGTTCTTCATACATTGCTGACACAAACTCGTGCCCGTTTCATCTTACGTTGTCGAAACAGGCTCTTTGTCTAGTCTGGACATAAAATGAAGTACTGCTTCAATCTTACAAATGAATAGAAGGTTTCAAAAATCTTGAAAAATATATATTGGATGTACTGCTAAGATGAATATCTGATTGCTTCAAGTGTAGTACAGTGGTGCTCAACCTTTAAGGACTTTGGGACCCAGTTTTACCTCTTTATGTTCACTGAAAACCCCATTGGGGTTTCCTTCATCATAAACGAACCGGCTGACATATTGGAAAAAAAAATTGAAAATGGGAGAGGGGAAAGAGCTCCCTCTTGGTGAGATGAGCTTTAGCTGAGCGTATGACCCAGAAATGGCAACTCGCAACCCAAAGACAACAACTCACAACCCGCTTTTGAGAAACCCCAGTATTGCACATGTCAGATGATGTAGAGAAGTTAGGAAATGACTGTCCTCATAGTAAAGATGAGACTGCAAAGCCCATTACCACAAAACTGCCCCTTGCTGCAGCCTGTAGAATGGGGATTAACTAAACGTGGGTTCAGTTAAATGTTTAACTCTGCCCATAATCCACAGGCTCCATGCCCCATTCTGTCCACTGGTAGTGACAGCTGTAAGGCTACAGCGACTGTAAGGGCAATATACATTACGGTTAAGATTAGATTGTGGAAGATGTTATCTTACTCAAATATTGATGACTGTCGAGTAAACCAAGTTACATAAATGTCCAATTTTTTATCATTTGCGTGTTGGTCACTTCATTTCAGTCGAGTGTGCAGTTTGGCAGGACCTAAACGTGTGATGTCTATGAATTACAGTTGGAGTTAAACATTTGACCCCGTCCAGTTTTAGGTACACCCCATTCTGCAAGCTGAAGCATGGACATAATCGCAAGAAAACTGATCACATGACAATCACATGACAGGCCTTTACGAAAAGCTCTATTTTCCTAATCTCCACTTCTAACTAAGACCTCAAAGTTTCAAACTTATTCACTTTACGGAATTTTTAAAAAGATCTGATTTGGGTGATTGAAAATGCCATTTCAGTGTTTGTACAAAAGGCCAAAAGGAACTAAAAAAAGATGCATTTTCAAATGTCTCCGTTGTAGTGTAGTAACTCAAACCAGTGTGTAGCGTAACCGAGTCTAAGTCTAAGTAGTTAAGTGCATGCATGACATACTTAGAATCACAAACTGTTTTTATTTTAATCAGATTGGCTAATATTTGGAGACAAAGAAACAAGCAAGAAGCCTTTCAAAACATTGTAACTTTAAAGGCTTAATGTTAAAAAATGAAATTAAGACTTTTTATACAAAAAAGAAAGTGAAATAACTTATTAAACAGAACAAAATGAGGTAAGTTACGAAGGGACGTTTCACAATGAAATATTTGAAAAAAGTGAATGACTTTCATGAAAGTTTGGACGTTCTTCAATCTTAAAAATCAGGCACTTGCTCATTAGTAACACAAACATGATGGTGTTGTGATGGAGCAATGTGAGCCGCAGCATAACCAAGCAACATGAAGTGTTGGGAAAACAAAACGTTGGTGGAAATCTTACAATGTCTGGCAGTAATGCATCTCACAATTGACAGTTGCAGAATCTGACAATCTTAGGCACAGAGGACCTAAGCTTTCTACCAGACAGAAGGAAAGTTAAGAGAACGGGTGTGGTGTGATGGAACATAAAGTGCTGTCCCACAACTGATGGCAACAGTCTTAAGAAATGTATGATTGTTGGTGGATATTTTAATGCTGCAAAGTAGAAGGATTCCTCCAAGGTCTTTATTCATAACGATAGCTCACTGAGTTTTAGCACTAAAAATCCCCGTGATAGACCAAACACAGGTGGGACATGTTGGAATTCATTTTTAAACCTTGCAATCTGCCTTGATTGTGCAACCTTAGAGTATGAATGAAGGATGTCATCTGGTATTAAGGGAGAAAAATCAGTTGAAAAAAGAGAAAACACTGAGGAGGAAGATCTGGTGGCATAAAGAAATGCCCAAAAGTGGCACTGTCAGAGCTTGCTTCACTGGTATAGCTAAAAACAAGGAGAGCACTCTTTTAAAAAAAAAAAAAAAAAAAGGCAGAGGGCAAGATAATGCAGACACAATGCTGCACAGCCATTAGAGGCTATTATAGAGGTAAATTTATAGAACATTTTTGCGTTATTTAAGATCGTTATTCAATTATTTTCTTTTCAGTTCCTGCTTTGGGAAAATAAACTTGATTTAAATTTTTTAAATTTATTTTAAATAATTTATTTGAAGACTTGCTGAGGTAAAGAGAACTAGTATGACAGGTTTATTAAAGTTGCAGTGATTCACTGGTCCAATAAAAGAAAATGTAAATTACCCGTTTTTTTACTTGTTTAAACTAACATATTCTTTTGCCTTCGAATTTAGCTTAACCTTCTTCTGTGTTACACATGCTTTGAATCCTAAGACGGTGAAATTCAAATGGTCATCCTCGAGCTCTTAAGTCATATTGTGATTGTGTTGTGTGGCAGTGTGACCACAATCTCACAGTTAGGAATGACAAGCTGACTGAAATTATAATTAGTGGTGTTACTTAAGGGAAGACACAAAATCAGTAATGCATAGTGGTTCCTTCAGAACTAATTTGCTCTTATGTCAGAAATTTAGATTAAACAGTATTATCAAAGAAAGTATATTAATTTATTTAAACTGTGCCTTAAGCAAAGCAAGTATCAAAGATTATCAGGCATTCAGAAGAATACAGTATGCAGTGAACAAAAATATAAAGCAAGGCTGCACATCAATTGTAGCATATCATTCCAGCATAGGATGACAGCAGTGCACAGGATCGAGATCAAATCTGTATGCTCTTCTCACTCATTTTATAGTCAATAAAAAACAAAGCACTGCATGAGCGTAAGCCTGCTCTATAAAACAAGACATCATTAAAACAGAGCATGCCTTGTTAGCATAACTTTATAAAGACAAACAACCGTGCAGTCAGGCCTGGAACCAGTACATACAGATAATAAAAACTAATCTAAAGGACAGAGATTTTTTTTTTTGGTTTCGTAACCCAGCAGGAGGCTCTGCTCTATGTGCTCATCTGACATTTTGTTCCGGATGTTCAGCAGCCAGCTATATACATAGCCTACTTTCTGGCATTGCTTTGAAAATTGACAGAAACTGTCTTCCTCTGAGCAGTCAGCCTTGGCTACCTTGCTTTCCTAAGAGACTCAGTTAGGTTGTGATGACGGCACATAGAAATCTGCAACTAACACAATCTGTTGGAGTGTTTCTTTTGCATTTTAAAAAGAACGCATGTATGTACTAAGCTCAGAAAGAGTTCAAGTCAAAAGTTTAATGTTGTGCACATTTCCAAAAACTATAGGATTTGAAACATCAACAACACTACATGAGGAGGTCTGGCTGGGGTGATATATGCCAGCATGTTCCCTGGGAGCCCAGGAAGGACCTCAGACAATCTGGATGTATGATCCTCTGGTATAGATGGTGACCAGAAATAAAACACCCTCCAATCCTTTGGGACAAGCACTGTCCTATGTTTTATCGTGCTAGGTTTCACGAAAGGCACTTCAACATCCAAAGGCTCTTTTTTTAATGGTGGACAAGTTAATCCCGGAAATACGTAAATTATTAACCTTGTTTTACATGTATGCCCACAATACTTACTTCCGAAATCGACGTTAAACTTCTGAAAAACAGACAAATTTGTTGGTACCCCTCCACGAAAATTGAAGAACCTACAATTATCTCTGAAATAACTTTAAACTGACAAAAATAATTGGCACCCATCATTATTTGTTTTACCTTTAACAAAAATAAGCCTTTGCTTTAGAGTTTTGATTCAACAATATATTTCAAATAAACATAAATGAAAATGGCATGGACAAAAATGATAGGACCCATAACCTAAAATTTTGTTGCACAACCTTTAGAGGTAATCACTGCAAACAAGCGATTCCTAGAACTCTTAAGGAGACTTCTGCACCTGTCAACATGTAGTGTGGCCCACTCTCCCTGTGCAAACTGCAAACTGTTCCAGCTGTGCCAGGTTTAAAGGGGGCCTGCTCCAGAATGCATGTTTCAGTTCTTTCCTTAGATGTTCCATAGAATTCAAATAGTCCAAATTTTGTTCTTAGTCATTCTTAGGTGCTTTTGGCTGAGTGTATTGGGTCATTATCATGTTGGAGGATCTATGACCTGTGACTGAGACAGAACTTTTTCATACTGGGCAGTAGTTTGGCTCCAGGACGTCTTGATAGTCTTGAGATTTCATTCTTCCCTGCACAGACTCTAGGCAAAGCAGCATCCAAAAATAACCTCCTCCATGATTCACAGCAGGTATTGTGTTCTTTTCTTTCAAAGCTTCATTTTTTGCCTGTGGACACAGAGCTGATTTGACTAACCAAAAAGCTTCAGTTGTGTCTCAGTTGTCTAAAGGACATTCTCCCAGAAGCATTGTGGCATGTCAATATGGATTTTAGCAAATTCCAGTCTGGCTTATTTATGTTTTTCTATTGACAGTGTCTTCTACCATTTCGCCTACTGCCACGTGCGATCAGACACTGATGGACCTTGACCTTGGAGTTCAGCTTGAATCTCTTTGGAAGCTGTCTTTGGCTTTTTGTCTACCATTCTGGAGTCGATTTTCCTTTTGTGGTTGTGTCCAGGGTGGCTGGATACAGTTCTATGAACCTTAAACGTCTTAATAGTATTTACAGCTGTTGTCCCAGGAATATCATCATGCTGCTTGGAAATGGTCTCATTACCTTTGTTTTCAACATGCTTGTCTATGATTTTCTTTCTGATCTCCTCACACAATTTTCTCCTTTGCTTTCTCTGGTCCACGTGAAACATACGATGATACCAAACAGGCTGAAAGACTGATTGAAGGTATATGAAATACTAATTAAAGAAAACAGCTAGTCTGAAAAATCTCTCTAATTCAATTATTTATTATCTTTTGTAAATGTAAAAGATAATCCGGGCCATTTTAGAATATCTTTGTAGAATAAGAAATAATTGATCTCTTTTCACACTTGCTTTGCTTTACTTGATGACATATCAATAGCATGCAGGTATACATGGAACAATTGCTTTTCATTAAATCACCTTTCAGGAGGCATATAGAACTTTTCAATGAGCTGTAAGTGTAACAGGAAATTTGTCCACATCTGTAGCTCAACAAAGACCATACAATGATATCCTTCAGCTTCTGCCTGGTTATAATATACAGCCTGCTCCCAACATTACTATATTTGAGAGGATTTTGAACAAATGTGCCAAACAGAGACAGGCTACCTTCAAAAGGTAACCTTCTGGAATTTTAGAATGAAAATATAACTGAAATTGTGTACAAACAAATACACTCACCAGTCACTTTATTAGGTACACTTGTTAACACAAATATCTAACCAGCCATGGCAGTGACTCAATGCATTTAGGCATGTAGACATTGTCAAGACAACCTGCTGAAGCTGAGCATCAGAATGATTTTGAACGTGATATACAGTAGTTGCTGGCGCCAGACAGTATTTCAGAAACTGCTGATCTCCTGGGATTTTCATGCACAACCATCTCTAGGGTTTACATAATAGTCCAAAAAAAAGAAAATATCCAGAGAGTGCCAGTTCTCTGGGTGAAAATGTCTCGTTGATGCCAAAGGTCAGAGGAGAATGGCCAGACTGGTTCAAGCTGATAAAAAGGCAACAGTAACTCAAATAACCATTCTTTACAACCAAGGTATGCAGAAGAGCATCTCTAAATGCACAACATGTCAAACCTTGAAGCAGATGGGCTACAGCAGCAGGAGACCACACCGGGTGCCACTCCTGCCAGCTAAGAACAGGCAACTGAGGCTACAATTTATAAAGGCTCACCAAAATTGGACAACAGAAGATTGGAAAAACGTTGCCTGGTCTGAATTTCTTCTACAACATTTGGATAGTAGGGTCCAAATTTGGAGTTAACAAAATGAAAGCAAGGATCCATCCTGCCTTGTATCAATGATACAGGCAGGTGGTGGTGGTGTAATAGTGTGGGGGATATTTTCTTGGTACAATTTGGGCCCCTTACTACCAAATGAGCATCGTTTAAACGCTACAGCCTACCTGAGTATTGTTGCACAACGTCCATCCCTTTATGACCAAAATCCCTGAGGAATTTTGCCAGCACCTTCTTGAATCAGTGCCATCAAGAATTATGGCAGTTTTGAAGGCGAAAGGGGGTCCAACAAGGTACTAGCAAGGTGTTCCTAATAAAGTGGCCGGGCCAGTTTATTAGGTTCACCTTGCTAGTAAGAAACGGTGCCAGTCTATTACCATTGAGAGGTTGTGGCTCTTCAAACTGAATTGAAAAAAACACTGGATAAGTGGATTTTATTTTTGAGTTCAAGTTTATTGTCATATAATGAAAATCCTACTTGCATGTCTCCTCAGAATAGTTCATCATAAGACAATATCAACAAAAGACACACCGAAAACTATATACAGAACATATATTCAATCTATGCAATTTCTTTGCTCTGGATTTTCAGCTAAAATATTTATAGCATTACATTATACTGCATGCCAACATAGTCTGAATCACTTATCCTCTCCTCAGTATTCCTTGTTTTCTGTAAAGAGGCCACTACAATGTTAACAAATAATATGTGAAATAAATCATACCTCAAAATGATGTTAGGTCAAATATGGAATTTTTGTTAGACAGCATATCTGCAGTTGTTTCATTATATTTTGCTATTCTTTTTTTCTGTCTTTGCTTTTTGGAAGCAGTTTACTAAGAAAGCTATTTTGACACACACTCACTGATACTCTCTCCCACACTCTTGTCACTTTTGTAATTTACCATAATGTCGTCACATTCTTGGAATTAGGCCGTTCTCCAATAGGATCAATCTTTGGGCTAAATCTCTTGCATTACATTTCCTTCTAGACTTTCAAATGTGTTTTTCAACATACAAGTGGAATCAGAATTTGGGAGTTCATATGAAATTTCAAGCTGCCTGCAAAACACAATCAAACAAACTAAAACACAATTCAATAGTCAGAAAGTGTTAGCCAAGTTTAACATTATAGGTGATCTCACGTCAAAGCATCGTTTCTGCTCAATATTTTGACAACACACAGTCCTCAGTTTAAACAGTTATACCAGGTGGATCATGCAGTATCTCAATCTGCAGGAGTTTATCAGATCCACAAAAAATTAAGAACATTACTTAGACTTTGAATAACTCTGGCGCAAACATTATCTTTCAGCTCAGCCTTGACAAAAATTGACTTGATTAAGCCTGTTATCTTTACATTGTTACTGTAGACTACACTGTGAGTAATGAAAAAAGGCAGGCCATCCATCCATCTATTTTCCGACCCGCTGAATCCGAACACAGGGTCACGGGGGTCTGCTGGAGCCAATCCCAGCCAACACAGGGCACAAGGCAGGAACCAATCCCGGGCAGGGTGCCAACCCACCGCAGGACACACACAAACACACCCACACACCAAGCACACACTAGGGACAATTTAGAATCGCCAATCTACCTAACCTGCATGTCTTTGGACAGTGGGAGGAAACCAGAGCGCCCGGAGGAAACCCACGCAGACACGGGGAGAACATGCAAACTCCACGCAGGGAGGACCCGGGAAGCGAACCCAGGTCTCCCAACTGTGAGGCAGCAGTGCTACCCACTGCGCCACCATGCTGCCCAAAAGGCAGGCCATGAGGGCAAAATAGGAATGACAGAGCAGGAAATGAGAGAGCTCAAATAAAGTCTAAACATGCCAGTCATAAATACACTAAATAACCAGACCCAAAACACAAACCAGATCTCATAGTCTAAATAACACACAAAGTCCTGTGTCCCTGTTGAGATTTCAACTCTCTGGAAAGGTTTTGAGAAATTTGGACATTACTGCCTTCTTAAATAGGAAATACCCCATGATATAAAACCATAAAGACTTGAAATCACGTGGAAGCAACAGCCCAAGGAAGTGTAAACAATATCGCTGCATCCATGAAATAGTAATAAAAATGAACACAACTTCAAAATGAAAAGGGATAAAGAAAATACATGCATAAAACAGACTTAGAATGCTCAGAAAAGCCTAAATAATAACAGACTCAGCAATGTCAAGCCGCCATCATCATCATAATATGTTATGTAGGATGAGAAAGGAAGAGAGCAAGCCACTATAAATCAGACAGATGTGAAAGTCATTTGGCCACTAAAGTCAAGCGTGAGGTTAGTTAGTTAAATCAAGTCAATCCACACTCAATCTTTTGTGACTGTTTTCAAGATTCATTCCATTGTTTTTGCATTTTTTTAATGCATTCATTAATAATTACAACATGTCTTAAGTACATGTAAATACAAATATCTCAGACAACAGCATTAACTTTTAAATCACAAACAATTACTGCCTGTTTTAATTACAGAAGCTCAGCCATGCAAGCTTGACAATGTTACCTTATAAACTAGCTACATGTACTTCCCCATCCTCTAACCTAGCTGTTTTCAACCAGTGTGCTGAGACATACAGTAGTTGTGTGCCAATGAAATAATAGTGTAGTGCACTTGGATCAGAACCTGAGAGGGACAAGCTCTGCAGGAGGTACAGACCAGTCTGAGGAGGAAAGGATCACTTTGAGAAGCTGGCATAAATAAAATCAGCACTTAGAGCACTTTGGGCGCATCCCCTGGCTACTAGAGTCTATCTGCCCTGGGTGTGTGATTGTCAGCGAGCCTCAAAGGGCCGTTGGATTGTGGGCATGCAAGTTACCTCTGAGGCAGAGAGGGGCAGGCAAAGGGACAAAGCAAATGGGAGATGTCACCAAAGTGCTCACTAAGTGCTGTGTCTGTGAATGCTGATCTTGAGGCTGCTTTCTTACCAGCTTCTCCAGTAGTCCCACTCCTTTGGACAGCTGAGCACATGAATGAAATATATATGGGTTTGAGGTTAGTAGGATAGTTGTGTGCCTTGGGATGTTTTTGGTTGCAAAAAAAGTGTGCCACAACAGATAAAAGGTTGGGAACACTGCTCTACCCGTACGCTCTATTAGGGCATATTACTGAAAATAAAGGGTCAAGTGACATGCCAGGTGTATCTGTGTATAAATATAAAGAGAAATTCTGGCTGGGTCTTCATTTTTTACTCAAGGAGTCTGCTAGCACAACAAATTCCTAAAGATGTCTGCCTTTCACCTCATTGTTAGGCTTTTCAGCTAAACTTTCATTTTGTCTTCTGCGAAGTGGGCCAGAGTGCAGCATCTGTCCATCAACAGTACCTAGACTCATGGCGCTATGTCTGTTTGGTTTTTGTGTAGGTAAGCCATATCGATATTAATCTATTTGTTCTTCTTCATATATACTGTATGAGGTGTGTCTCATCTCTCTATTATATAAAAAAAAATCCTGGGATGAGACGAGACTTTTTAGCCTGGGACGAGACGTGACTTTTTCAGGGAGATACTTTCAAGTCCCTCAAGATGAGACTTTGTGCCAAGAGATTTAACCACGCCTGGGGCCAGAAATAAAAGACAAAGAGTGGATGACAAAGTAGAACGTCGTAAAGAGGTTCAAAAACGTTGGCTCGATACACATGCAGAGCAGGTTAGAGATAATGAAAGTATTAAAATTCAAAAGTCTCAAAAAAATAATAGTAAAGATCGCATTAGCACAAACAAAAATTATTATTCAGTGAAACAACGGAACAGTGAAAAGCGATCAAATATATTGTTCGGATTTAAACTTTAAGTCGGAGACTTGTAGATCGTCTAATTCGTGTTGCCATCAGGGAAAAGTAGTGTTTCTTCCCAATGATGAGGCGTATCCATGAGGATTAAAAGATTTCTTGTTTGGAGAAAGTGAAATCCACATATGCGAGCAGCAGAGACATGAAGTGGCTGGCGTGTAGAGCAGATCGGGGGGTTGGTGAGCAAAGCAGAAGCAATCAATTTAATCTTAGCACTTGTGAGGTAGCTTATACAAAACCTCAGGTTTTTAGTTTTAATGGACATACTGTAAATATTTGTACTAATGAAAGTAAATAATAAAAAGAATAATAAAAGGAAAACAGTCAGCTTTGTTCTAATTATATTTAATTTGCTGTCGATACTATTCATGCATTAAAATGATAATTAAAAATCCCACTGCAGAAAAAAAAATAAATCTTTCTTATTGCTTTGCAAAGATAAACACTTATGCAGGATAATTTGGTTGGTTGGCTCCATTCATTCACCCTGCATTTTGTATTCTGTATGTCTGAATGAATCTGTTTTAGGATATCTCTTCTGTGATTCAAGGCTTCAGTGTATGAAATGTGTTAGTAGGCATTTTAACTGAAATATATTTGTTTTTACAATAAAACTGAAACAGCACTAGATTTGCTGGATGTGAGCTTCTATTCTTAGAAAAACGAGATACGTTTTTATTTGAATTATTATTATTTTATATTAGACTGGCGGCTTTATGAAAGGCAATTTAAAGCTCAAGATACATTACAGCTAGTATACACAGTATGTCATTGGGTCATCTATCATTATTGTCACATCTTGAAGATGTTCCAAAAGATAATAATGCTTGTAAAGCCTTTTAAATGATATTAATTTTAAGCTATGTCATTTATAAAGCCTGTAATGACTGTAAACTTGTTACAGCACTCTTATCATGGACTCAGAAAAGAACACTAAACTGTATTGAGCTGAATTTGAAACTTGATGTCCACAACACTGGAAGCATAGAATAGTCAAATTATATCTTACAGAACTGTGGACTGTACATTTGTGTATATTCTCACTGTCATTGATTCGTTTACAGTACATTTATTTGCTTAGGGTACAAAATTGAAATGAAGCACAAAATAGAAACAAGTTACAGTTCCTAGATTTACAAAACCTTATGGCTAATATTACTTAGGCAGATTCACCAAAGAAGAGAGTCTTCAAATACTTCTTAAACATACTGAAAGAGTGAGAGTTTCAAATACAAATGATACCTGAGCACTCCAAGGAGAATGTGAATTTGTACAAAGAAAAGGACACATGTACTTCAGATGTTATCCAACATCCCCTGGTATGGCTACATGAGTGATTGAATTACACAACCACAATAAAGATAAAGAAAAAGGTATGATTAGAAGAAATGATAAAAAAAAAGAAAACACAGACACCTGCTGATTATCATAATATAGTTTATATGGTGACACATTTACATGCAATTTTGGCTTTATGCACTAAGTCAATGCCGCAGTCTCCTGTTAAGTTGTGAATCAAACTGTAAATTATATCTCTCTATTATAATAAAAAAAATCCTGGGATGAGACAAGACTTTTTCAGAGAGATACTTTCACGTTCGGGTGGCATGGTGGCGCAGTGGCAGTGCTGCTGCCTTGCAGTAAGGAGACCTGGGTTCGCTTCCCGTGTCCTTCCTGTGTGGAGTTTGCATGTTCTCCCCGTGTCTACGTTGGTTTCCTCCGGTTGCTCCGGTTTCCTCCAATAGTCCAAAGACATGCAGGTTAGGTACATTGGCGATCCTAAATTGTCCCTAGTGTGTGCTTGGTGTGTGTGTGTGTGTGCCCTGCCCAGGGCTTTGTTCCTGTCTTGTGCCCTGTGCTGGCTGGAATTGGCTCCAGCAGACCCCCGTGACCTAGATATAACGGGTTGGAAAATGACTGACTGACTGACTGACTTTCACGTCCCGCGAGACGAGACTTTGTGCCAAGAGATTTAACCACGCCCAGGGCCAGAAATAAAAGACAAACAATAGATGACAAAGTAGTATGTCGTAAAGAATTCGAAAACATTGGCATAATACACATGCAGAGCAGGTTAGAGATAATGAAAGTACTAACATTCGAAAGTCTCAAAAAATGATAGTAAAGATCGCATTAGCGCAAACAAAAGAAAATTATTACTCAATGAAATAACAGCGAAAAGAAATCTAATATATTGTTCGGATTTAATCTTTAAGTCAGAGACTAATTCATGTTGCCATCAGGGAAAAGTAGTGTTTCTTCCCAATGAAGAGACACTGCCACTCCTAAAAAATATAAGAATCCCCACTGCACAATCTATAAACTTGATAGTTTGGCTGTAATGATGATTTTGACTTCATGTATTTATTGTTATTCCCAATAAATCACCTAAACAATACAGCTCATTGTGGGCTAGTGGCTAATGTGCAGACCCCAAAAATGTGATTATTTATATAAAGCTTCTGCCTCACATGATGAAAAACAAGAAAGAAAGAAAGAAAGAAAGAAAGAAAGAAAGAAAGAAAGAAAGAAAGAAAGAAAGAAAGAAAGAAAGAAAGAAAGAAAGAAAGAAAGAAAGAAAGAAAGAAAGAAAGGCAACATCAGCTTGTAATACAACAGGAAAGAAAATTATTAAAAATGGAGAAAATAAAAACAAAAAAAAACGGAATCATTTTGAAAATGAGGCTTCAAAACATCAATGAGGACTAGACACAAAATTAATTTGGTCCTTTGCACGGGCTAAAATGAAAGCAAGATTGAAAAATTCAAAAGGGACAGGGGAATCATACAAAACCTTTGGACCAAAATAACAAAACAGAGCTCCTCATAGTTCTTAATCTTAAACAAAACAAGAGCAAAAGGAAGCAAAAAGTAAGCCAAACGTTAGCCTAAAAGGCAAATAAATAACAAAAAAACAAATCTAAAACCATAAAAGTAAAACCTTAAAATGTGAGCAAAACATCAAAACCAAAATAGCAAAAACAAGAACTTACAAAACAGGGGTTCCAAGAAGAGCTAAAGAAACCTGAGTAAGTGTAATGCCTCAGCAGCCAGCAAATGGCCTGCTAGACACTTAAATCGGGATGTGGCCAGTCCCATTGCTGAAGCGCCCAAGTGACCCATCAACCCAGGGCTCAATATACAATGTGCAAGGCACAATGCAAAGTACACTAATAATAAAATAAAATTAAAAAACTGAAGCGCAAACAGAAAGAGAGTGTTATGTTTAAGCCAAGGTTCTTCCTAGCTTATGTTTAAAGTCCTCATTATGTCTTTTTAGTTTAGAGGCTAAGTGTTTTGAGGCTAATCGTCCAAATGGCAGTGCCAGCGACAGTCTGCTGTGACGCCATCACCATTGCAGAGCGTGACGTGCCCAGGGCACTGCAGCGGGTCAACATTAGGAATGCGCCAGGGCCGGAAGGCACCTCCAGGCGCCTGTTGCGCTGCTGTGCCAACCAGCTGACTTGAGTCTTTATCTTTATCTTCAACAAGTCTCTGGCTCAGTCTGTGGTCCCTGCACGCATTAAAAGATCTACTACTACTACTACTACTCATCTCACCCCAGTAACTATCTGTTCAACCTGCTGAAATCAGGCAAACGCTTTAGGAGTATCATGGCCAGAACAGAGACACTCAGGAGGAGCTTCTATCCACAAGCCGTAAGAATTCTAAAATCTGGACATGCCAGCACAAATTCTTTCAAATGTTCATTATAACACAAGTGAATTCTCTACCTCACTGTATCTCAGCTGCCACCATGTCAGTTAAGTCTTTTACATTAACCAGAAACTATTTACATTATTCTATTATTATTATTATTATATTACATTTGCACACTGTTCAGATCTTGTTTAAAATTGTAATTCTTATTTGGATAGATATACTGTACCTTTTAAATTTCTTTTTTTTTTATTTAATTTATCTATTTGTTAATTTTATTGCACAGTCTCATGGCCAATTCAAGGTACATTTTACTACATGTCATAGTTGTATATCTGTAAATGTGAGAAATGAATCTATTTATGTTTTTTCTTTAAATTATGATATATTTTTGTCAGTTTTGTTTATTATTTAGTTACTATGTCTGAGTACCTGTTCTACCAAGAGCTTTGTGTTTAGTGGGTGGTTCCCCAAGAGGTGGGACCATCTGTCCATCTCTCTCTAGGGACTGCCCCCTGCACTATAAAAGTTGAGGAGACAGGCAGTTAAACGTGGCACATTGTATGCGCTTGTTATTGGTGAGTTTACTTGTGTTTTGCTTATTTTCGACTTTCTCTAATTTTGGACCACTCCATTCAGATTGTGTATATTATTGGATTGCATTTTTTAGGCAACACCTTTTGTGACTTTCTGCTCTTTGAGCTGTCTTTGTTATACAGAGCATTTTTTAAATAAATCTTTTATTTATAAAGATTCTCCATCTGAGCATTTCATCTCCTGACCAAAGGTTTATGATTATCTCTTTTTCAGTTGCTAATTTTTGATATATTGGGACATTTAGGAATATATTTTTGAACTTTGATTTAGAAACGCATTTCAGCTCTTGTGTATGCCAAAGCTGCCCAGTGTTGGTGGTGCACAGGCTACCTTTATGTGCATCCCATCTGGATAGACCAGTGGAGGTTCCGGCCTGTTCTCCTGGCCATTTTGGAGGCCTCACATCACTTTGGCCACTTCAAGTCAGTTGATCAGATAGATAGATAGATAGATAGATAGATAGATAGATAGATAGATAGATAGATAGATAGATAGATAGATAGATAGATAGATAGATAGATAGATAGATAGATAGATAGATAGATAGATAGATAGATAGATAGATAGATAACTTTATTAATCCTAAGGGGAAATTCACATACTCCAGCAGCAGCATACTGATACAAAAACAATATTAAATTAAAGAGTAATAAAAATGCAGGTAAAAACAGACAATAACTTTGAATAATGTTAACGTTTAATTAACCCAATCCCTAAACTCTCCCCCCCGAACCCCAGGTGGAATTGAGGAGTCGCATGGTTTGGGGGAGGAACGATCTCCTCATTCTGTCTTTGAAGCAGGACAGTGACAGCAGTATCACTGCTATCACAGTCTATCACTACAGAAAGCATAAAAATATTTTAAAGCAAAATTTACAAAATAATTTTTAACAGCAACATGTATTTATGTACCAGATTTTCATACAAAATATGTAGTTAAATGTGTTTTTCAAGAAATTAAAGGAGAATTTAAAATTCAGAGTAACAACCGGTAATGAAATGAATAAATAATGGGAAAATATTCACTATACTTGAGCCAGGGATGAGACCTGAGCTATACTATCACAAAAGGTTAAAGATGTAATATTTAGGTTATTGAGCTTCTATGAGGTGTTTTATTAGCCATTTGAAGATATTGTAAGTGGGCTAATGGTTACACTCTGAGACAGTACTGGGGATTGAACTGACAACTAGCAGTTGAAGGTATTAGGCCTTATCCAAAAGGCCACATTGCCTGCCAGGATATAGAGATTGTATAGATAAACAAGACAGCACATCCCTGCCTGTGATTGTGCTCCACCTTCTCTTTGTACTCATGGATTGTTCAGACAAGCAATGGGTCATCACAAGCTGAAATTGGAGTAAACAGGTTCAGCAAGTAAATGGATGGAAGTCCTTGAACATAACGGGCATAGAGACCAGTTAACTGCTGTACAAACTGAAACAAATTAAACCATGCTTTTGTATACTAAATAGAGAACAATGTTTGAACTTCCTTCTAAGGTCCCTAATTTTAAAACTTAAACATAGGCAAGTTAAATAATTTGCCAAGGGTCACGCTCTGGTTTATGTGTTGAGAAGAAGGACGTTACAGTTCTGTGAAGGAAAAAAAATAATTAGACACAAGGGGGAACTATAAAAGCTAAAAGGGGAAAAAATGAAAATGTATGCTAATATTTGGATTTTTTGGGCAATATTAAAATTTCAGTCCTCTGAGACTACAATGTTGATAGATAGATAGATAGATAGATAGATAGATAGATAGATAGATAGATAGATAGATAGATAGATAGATAGATAGATAGATAGATAGATAGATAGATAGATAGATAGATAGATAGATAGATAGATAGATAGATAGAAACAAGTTGCTTCTGCCTACTGTTACCTGTAAACAGAAATCCTGTATGCAAGAGAACTGCACCTCTGTAAAGCTATTTAATTATAATATCAATCATTCTTTATTTTCTACAAGGGATTTCATGTTAAAAAGTATAAAAAAGTACTTTTAAGGCAATTAACACAAGAGTAACCAAACAATTCACTGCACGCTTTATGATAGTGGATAGAAACAAAGGAACTGAAAAGGAGAATACATCAAGGCAGCACAGATGAAACAAAGAAAGGATTGTAGCAGATTAAGTAAAAGAATGTCATTTTCAGAATGTACTTCTTTATTCTCTGTTGATAAAAGCAATTGTTTGAGAAAATGAATGGCTGCCACTAAAAGCTGCTTAGCTTTGACAGCAGGACCGATACTGACAAGTTATCGTAGCTTTTATGGTTTACCTTAAGCTAAGATACTGGAGTGCAGCATTACAGCACATAAAGAAGAAATTAGTTCAGGAATCAGAAATTTGCACAAATGTGTTTCTTAGTAATGTGAGCTGGCTAGTACAGTTATAGACATTTGACGAAACAGCTCATAAGCCTTCAATTCCACATTAAGCAACCATTTTCACCTTTGGTTAAGTTTAGGATCCTATCACACTTTTGAAATGGATGCTATGAATGACCAGCACTGGGGAAGTGAACCATTTTTGTGATCAAAAACAATGTGATAATTTCAAGGCTTCCATTTGCAGAAACAGAAATAAAAAAATATATGAGTTGCTGCACTGATTTAAACAGAGATAGGATGTGCCATCTGCAAAAAAAAGCTTTTGCTTCAGGACATGACTGAAGTCTGAAAATAACCACAGATCTTTCTTATGGTTGCAGCAGTCTTGTAAACATCTGCTGATCCTAAAACTGAGTACAGGGAGACTTGAGGTGTCACCTACTGAACAGTAAACTTGGGATTAGTAAATTAGTGCAGTCACACTATAAGCAATCAGAGCCTATTGTTCTAGAAATAGCTACATTCTAATAATCATCAGTGCTGAATGGAACGCCTCATTAAACAAATTGTTATTTAATATAAAGTTTTATTTTAATTGGGCATCTTTAGTATAAAAACACTGAAATAACAAACATGTTACATCACTACTACCTTTGAGTTAAGCCAAGAAATGCTTTCCCTGTAGATATTTCTCCAGACAGAGATAGGAATTCACTATTAACTTAATTTCAGCACAAAGGCAGAAATTCTACTTGAACACAGAAATTTATAACTAGTTTTGACAGGAATGATGCACCTCTCAAAAAACATAAATAACTGATTGTCCTTACACGAAAGCTCAAAATCATAAGAGGAAATGACACAATACTAGCTATGTAAGCCCATGCTGTAAAAAGCCTGGTCTCCTAAAAACTATAGAAATTGTCAGAAGAAAAATTGAAATGCAGTGTCAGCGGTTTCGTTTTTTCAGACATGCTCGCCACCCCCTTGTCTGCCAGCGGCTAAGTGAGTTTCTGGTTTGTTGTTCCTCGATGGTTTCACTTTGGCGATGGAGTCAATTTCTTTGAGCTTCATGTTGTAGCCTTGTTCTTCTTTCTTCTTCTGACTCGTTAACTTGGGGCCGCCTTGCCGGCTCTTTCAGCTTCATGCTGTAGCCTCACACTGCGAGCCACCTCGCACTTCCGGGATGGGCAGACACACACACTTCCACGCGTAGACGTTTATATATAAGATATAATAAATACATAATTCACTGTAAGTCTATGTACAGTCAATTTCTATGACCTTCACGTTATTGTACGGTATTTAACATTTTACTGTAACTATACTATACTTGTGTGTCCAATGACAGTTGTGACTCAAAACTAGTCCAGTCGGGGGATAGTGTGGGTTTGTGTGTGAGTGTACCTTGTGATAGACTGGCACTCCATCTACAGTTAGTTCCACTCACTGTTATAAGGCCCTATACCTAAATAAAAGAAGGATAGATTATATTAGTAAATCTGGTATGTACAAATACATTTAATTAAAAAAAACTTTAAAATTCTTGTTGTGGAAAGCACTGTGGTAAAGCGGTAAAGGCTTCTAACTCACACATCCAGAGATCCAGAATTTATTCCAGGCCTCATCACTGTCCTTGTGCAGTTTACAAATTCTGCTTGTTCCTGTGTTGCTCTTCTCCGGATATTCTGGTCTTCTTCAAATCCCACAGATGTGCAGAATAGGTTTTTTAATTGGCCTGGCATGAGTGAATGAGGATGTGTTCATATGCATTCTCTGTAGTGGACTAGTGTCCCATCATAGATTGTTTCCTTCTTCATGCATGACGCCTTTGGGCTGGTGGGTATAATGTCTTGTACTTGATAAATGGATAGATTAAAAACTGAGATGTATGCTTTACTATAATAATTCATTTCTTTGTTGGGTACTCCAAGGACAGCATCATTGGTGTAGAGTTTAAAGTTTACATAGTACGATGTTATTTAGCTGTGTTCAAAATATAGCTTTCTTTAGTCTATTCTACATTACATGTTATTAGTAGTCATCCTTTGATTATTATTTGAGCAAACCAATGGATTTCTTTTCATAATTTCCAGGACACTTAGGAAAAAAATAATGACACATGGTATACGAATTATGATCAATGTTAAAAAATGCTTGACATCTGATATCCAATTCAAGCAGTGCATGTCTGAGTACAGTCTGAGTGACAACAGACAATCACCCATTACTGACGTCAGCTTTAAATCTTGAATTAACTGAAGTGATGACAGCGCTTTATGAAGTATCAACAGAATGGAATTCCACAGCACTTAAGCAGCCTCCGAGTCTTTTAGAAGAAGCCCTGTAATGTCATCGTCCCTGCACTGAAGAGCCATTAAAGGGTTCAATTACTTTCAGCTTATTTTTACTAGCGCAGGATGCGAGGTAGGAACTTGTTACAGCCAACTGACTGTTGCTACTTAAAACAGAGCAGAAAACAATTTTAACTCTGTGATTAAAAGCCAAGCCAGTTACACAAACTAACAAGAGAAGAAACTGATTAAAAAATAAACGCACACAGGTAGTTTCTCACAAACTGTCCCTTTTGCAGTCAGAAATAACTTATTGATTTAATTCATTAAATAATGATTTATTTTCCCTTGAAAGGTCAAACAATATACTTCTGCCTGGGCACACTACTACGGTATATTCTGGGGAATTCAAATCTTGTGCATCTGCCAAAGTCCAGCATTCGTAATTCTCTTTAGCCCTTTGGTTAGCTTTCACCTCCACAGGAAGTTGTACTGGAGCAAATACCTGTGTAAATTGCTAGGTTTAAAGCGTGGCTCAGTCATCGGGGCAGGAGAAAAGGCCACAGCTTTACAGTGTTTCGGTTTTCGGTCCTGTACCTTTAGGATGGTGGGAGTTTTAAATGGAGTAGAATTGGGAAGGCATATGAATAGGTTAGTCGGTGACTGTCTAAATTAGGGTATGAAAAGGCAGGAAGGTTACGACAGGCCAGATTTAAAAATGTTTAAGTAAGGTAGTGGACAGTAATACTAATAAAAAAAAATATAAAAGATAACTTTGAAATGACCAACGTATAAGGAATATGTCAAAATAAAATCAATAACTCAGTAAAACTGGCTGGTCTTAATGACTGAATTAGTAAAAACTGTCATTGTTTTAGCATTTCACACGAAACATTATGGAGTTGTTTTTCCCTGAATATTCAGTGTTTTCCACTTTGTTTTATTACTTTGAAAACATTCCATGTTGTGATGGGATGATATGAGACATCTTGTTAATTTTTTTTTGCTATTCTATTATGATTTCTTTGATGCTCCACACATAGAGAATATTAATATGTGGGTGTTTTCAATTAATAATTGAGCTACAATGAAATAGAATATTATCATTGTTATATTTTTTGAATTGGCTGCATTGCCATTTTTTAAAATGTGATATTTTGTAGTTGCGTTGTCAAGACACGCTGCATGGTTGCCAAGGGTGTCACTCTCAGATGGCACAATGCACTACATCACTGATGTTACAATTTATAACCTAACGTTATGTGCATTGCAGTGTCTGAGATTACAGAACAAAAACCAAAAACCAGTTCAGTGTACACTGTCAGCGGCGACAGCACGTCCTTTGATTACTAACTCATAGCAGCTCCCTTTTAGACTCTGCTAACAATCGTGTTTCTAGTTTCTGGTAAAAGTGTGTCTTTTGATTGATGAGTTGGAGATGCTGTTCATACCACTGCTATAAGGAGCTGTTATTTGAGTATTTGTTGTCCTTCAATAAGCTTATATAAGTGAGTATAGACATTTTATTGCTGCTCCAAACCTCCTCAGGGTAGATGAAAAATAAAGACCATAGCCAGACATCCATGATGCAGTGGTGAATCTTTTGAGTTTTCACTCTTGCTAATCTTATTGTCCCTATTCCAGGCTTTGATACAACAGAAAACTGAGGAAACTTGGTGTTACATACTGCGCTCTTCCTTTTGAATTTCACATCAAGGACATCATTAAGACATCTTTTATTTAAACAACATACCCAGGATCCTCTGTTTTCTGACACGCTGTGCTGCTGAGACTCTCATTTATGATTTTGTTACATCTTGCTTAGACTATCACCATATAATTAAATTTGGTGTTTCACCCCCTAAGATTTAGGAGACTACAGGATTTGCAGAATTCAGCTGCCAAAGTTCTTATCTATACAATACCATGGAAATATATTACAGTAGTCCTACACTTCAACATGTCAACTGGATACCTGTAAAGTTTTTGATACGGTAAAAGATTCTCCTCTTTAAGTCCCCTTGTTACACCTTAAATGTACAGTCAAATTTGTTCATATACTGTATGTTTACTTGCGTGCTGTGCTCCTCAATATACCATCTTTCTAGCATTTTCTCCATGGGTGGATGAGCATTTGGTGTTCCTGGAATGCATTGAGTTTTAGTTTGTGTGCATCTGCAACTTTAACTTCTTTTCAGGGAAAACTTGAAATATACAAGCAAGTGTTGTATATCATCTTCCTTTATATCTGTAGAGGTGTGACAATTGAGACATGGCTTTAGCAGTTTGGGATACTAGTTTGTCCCCATTTAATAAGCAGCAGAATTTAGCCCCAGTAGGGCGCTAAACAAAACAAAAAGAAGGGGCCGATGGTCCAAGCATGGGATTTTCAATAGTGTCGTGCTTCTCATAGGTAAAATTCTCCATGAAAGCTAGGTCAGGAATGAAGACATGAATGCACTAGTACAGTATATGCAATGCATTTTGCTCTTGAGGATGTCAAAATGCTTGTCAGCTACACAACATTAGGTCGAGAAGGTGAAAAAAATCCAGACAGCTACCTATTCTGTTTTCATAGTTATTGCTGGTGCTGCTGCACCAAGACATATGTGGGTACAAGAAAGGAGCCAGCTAATGGCGGAACTGTGACTGTTGATCACAGTTGTAGCTTTCCGCTATTGTTGTTTTTTCATGCTGCCAGTACTGACTAATGACAGCAGCATTCAGCCCATACATAGAGGCAAAAAAACACATAAATTCTGATTTAACTGTTCTAAGTCAGTGTCACTTGGCCACAATTCAGATAAGCATCTAATATAGGACCACGCACGAAAGTGACTTAAATGTAATTTGAAAAAAATCAGATTTTTGTGTCCACACAGCATTGAAAACATCAGATTTGTGTCACATCCAGGTAATAAATCGTATCTGAGTCACTTAAGTCAGTAATGTGAACACAGCCTTTGATTTTTGGCTTCAGAACTTTGCTACTTTTTTAACTTGGCACTCTTATTTCTCTGTTGGTTCTTATTTTTTTATTTTAGGCTGCTATATCTCAAAGAGAAAAACAAACTCAAGGGGCAAATGCAAAACAAAACACATGTGAAAAGCACCACATACCAAATGTGCACTCTAATGAAAGCATTTCTCAAAAGCCATTAAATAGCAGCAACGTAAGTTAGGAATAATGCAGTACATAAGATGAGAAGTCTGCTCTAACTTTCAATACAAGTTAAAAAGAGTTTTGTCTGGGAAATATGTCTGGTAAACAAGTACACACTGACTTTGCAGATGGACAAAAGTGGAAACTCTTAAAATATTCAAAATGAAAATGATACCATAATGCATCTCTCTCCTGAAATAACTGTTAGGCTTTCTATTTGCAGTTGCACACAGTTACTTTTACAGTAAACGTATACTGCTCAAAAAAATTAAAGGAACACTTTTTAATCAGAGTATAGCATCAAGTCAATGAAACTTCTGGAATATTGATCTGGTCAGTTAAGTAGAAGAGGGGATTGTTAATCAGTTTCAGCTGCTAGAGGGGCAACAATGAGACGACCCCCAAAACAGGAATGGTTTAACAGGTGGAGGCCACTGACATTTTTCCCTCCTCATCTTTTCTGACTGTTTTTTCACTAGTTTTGCATTTGGCTTAGGTCAGTTTCACTACTGGTAGCATGAGGTGATACCTGAACCCTACAGAGGTTGCACAGGTAGTCCAGCTTCTTCAAGATGGCATATCAATACCTGCCATTGCCAGAAGGTTGGGGCATGGAGGAGATTCCAGGAGACAAGCAGTTACTCTAGGAGAGCTGGACAGAGCCGTAGAAGGTCCTTAACCCATCAGCAGAACTGACCGGTATCTGCTCCTTTGGGCAAGGAGGAACAGGAGGCAGAGCCCTACAAAATGACCTCCAGCAGACCACTGGTGTGAATGTCTCTGACCAAACAGTCAGAAACAGACTTCATGAGGGTGGCCTGAGGGCCCGACATCCTCTAGTGGGCCCTGTGCTCACTGCCTGGCACTGTGGAGCTCTATTGGCATTTATCATAAAATACCAGAATTTGCAGGACCACCACTGGCGTCCTGTGCTTTTCAGAGATGACAGCAGGTTCTCCCTGAATACATGTGACAGACGTGAAAAGGTCTGGAGAAGCCGTGGAGAACATTATGCTGCCTGTAACATCATTCAGCAGCAGTTTGGTGATGGGTCAGTGATGATCTGGGGCGACATATCCATGGAGGAACACAAAGACCTCTACAGGGTAGACAACGGCACCTTGACTGCCATTAGGTATCGGGGTGAAATCCTTGGACCCAATGTCAGACCCTATGCTGGTACAGTGGGTCCTGGGTTCCTCCTGGTGCACGACAATGCCCAGCCTCATGTGGTGAGAGTATTTAGTCAGTTCCTGGAGGATGAAGGAATTGATACCATTGACTGGCCCCCACTCTCGCCTGACATAAATCCAATAGAACACTTCTGGGACATTATGTTTTGGTCTATCCAACACCACCAGGTTGCACCTCAGACTGTCCAGGAGCTCAGTGATGCCCTGGTCCAAATCTGGGAGGAGATCCCCCAGGACACCATGTGCTTTCAAAGTGTTCCTTTACTTTTTTTGAGCAGTTTATATAACAAATTAAATAATATGTTGCTCCAAAAAAATCCATCCATCCATTCATTCATTCATTATCCAACCTGCTATATCCTAACACAAGGTCACGGGGGTCTGCTGGAGCCAATCCCAGCCAACACAGGGTGCAAGGCAGGAACAAGTCCACGGACAGGGCACCAGCCCACCGCAGGGCACACACACCCACACACCAAGCACACACTAGGGACAATTTAGGATCGCCAATGCACCTAACCTGCATGTCTTTGGACTGTGGGAGGAAACCGGTGAACATGCAAACTCCACACAGGGAGGACCCGGGAAGTGAACCCTGGTCTCCTTACTGCGAGGCAGCAGCGCTAGCACTGCACCACTGTGCCGCCCAAAAAAAATCAATTTTTATTTATAATAGTTATTGCATTATTACATACTTTTCTATATTTGTTTTATTACACTAGTACATATATACACATACATACAGTGGAACCTCGGGTCACGAATGTCTCAGACCACGTACAAAACGGGTTACGACCAAAAAGTTCGCCAAAGTTTTGCATCTGCTCACGACCACACACTCGGGTGACAAACAAGCCAGTTTCCCTTCCAGTTCGTACGCGCCGATGATTTCTGCACGTGTTCAGTCTCTCCCTGTGCAGCGAGCGAGCGAGAGAGAGAGAGAGAGAGAGAGAGAGAGAGAGAGAGCGCGAGTGAGCGAGCGAGTGAGAGAGAGCATGAGCGAGCGAGCGTATATATATTTACATACAGCTCGTACAGTCCGGAACGGATTAATTGTATTTACATACAATCCTATAGGGGAAATTACTTTGGGTCACGACGAAATCGGTTTACGACAAGAGTTTTGGAACGAATTATGGTCGTGAACCGAGGTTCCACTATATATACAGTATATATATATATATATATATATATATATATATATATTACAGTAATCCCTCACTTATCGCGGGAGATAGGTTCCAAGGCCGACCGCAATAACTGAATTTCCGCGAAGTAGGGACACCATATTTATTTAATTATTTAACGTGTATTTGGACGTTTTTAAACCCTCCCTGTATTGTTTACAACGCACCCTTTACTCTATTAATAACAGGGACAACTGCTAAGCAATATGAAATTGGTAGATAAGTTTACACTTACTGTATAGCAAAGTACACGTAGCTATATATGATGTGATGATGGTGATGAATATGCTGCGCAGTAAAAATGATGACGATGAAGGTGATAATCCCCTGAATGCAGTAGCAAGAGCACGTTAATGCTGAATGAGTGAGATGAGACTTCCTGGTTAATGCAACACTCTGTCGCTGAGCCAATCAGCAGCACACAGGAACTTAACTGCGTGCTCTGACTGGGTAGCTTCTCAGCCATCCGCCAATAGCATCTCTTGTATGAAATCAACTGGGCAAACCAACTGAGGAAGCAAATACCAGAAGTAAAAAGACCCATTGTCCACAGAAACCCGCGAAGCAGCGAAAAATCCGCGTTATATATTTAGATATGCTTACATATAAAATCCGCGAAGTCGTGAATCCGTGAAAAGTGAACCGCGAAGTAGCGAGGGATATATATATTTTTTTTTTTTTGTTTTGTTTTTTTTTTTTTTTGTTCTTTATTTCGTCTTATACGATTTCTCGTATTAGAAATTTGTTAGTTTTCGCATACCCCTTGGGGTTAGAGCGCAGGGTCAGCCATTGTACAGCGCCCCTGGAGCAATTACAGGTTAAGGGTCTTGCTCAAGGGCCCAGCAGAGTAGGATCTCTTTTGGCAGTGACGGGGATTCGAACCGGCAACCTTCAGGATACCAGCGCAGATCCTTAGCCTCACAGCCACCACTCCGCCCTTATATATACAGTTAGAACCTGTCACACATGTGGAAGGCCTTAAGTGATTGTACTTCTACACCAGGCCAGGGGGTGGCGATGTGCGCTGACTCTCTTTCTTCCCTCTTCTCCAGACCCTCCAAAGAAGGATCAGCCTGACATAATTTCTGTTCTGGCTCCCAAGCACACCCCTTCCTGCCTGCTCTCTATAAAAGCCTGCCAATTCTCAAAGCTACAGTAGTTCAGTTCTGTTTGGACTCAGTCCTTAGTGATCTTTCTCAGCTTCAGTAATAGCAGATTTACACCGTATACAGAGTGGCTACCCCAAATCTTTTTCGGTCTTTTGTGTCTCTCTCTCTCTCTTACAGTCCATAAGTATTTGGGCAGTTACACAATTTTCATAATTTTGGCTCTGTACACCACCACAATGGATATGAAATAAAGCAAACAAGATACATATCATATGTGCTGTTTAGGAATGACAGCCATGAGCCATTGTTAAATACTTACAGACCTGTCTGTTTATATATTGGTTTGTATTTTATGGTGACTGTTTTATTCTTCATTAACTTTTTTTATAGTTCCCTTGGGCACCTTAGAAGACACTTTTAAATAAAATGTACTATTATTATTAATATTCTCATTAACCAGCTGCTTTCACCTGCTGGCCTGGTGCTCACTGATTTTATTTATTTTAATCACACTATTTTCTATAAACTCTGCGGATTGGAGATAGGAGGGCAGCTGTTTCTGAGATGCTAGACACATCACCTTAGCCTCCAATAATACCCATACCAAAGTCACACGTCTTGGCCATTCTAAAATTTTGATCTAGCAACAGCTAATCTGTACAACTTGAGATGCAGCCACATGATTGGCTGTGTGCAGGAGCAGAATATTTGCGTTAAAGAGGAGCTGTACCTGCATTAAAGTGGCCAGTGAGTGTACATTTATCCCATATCTGGGCCTAATTATTGCATCTTGGAAGCAGAAGATGTACCAAAGTTAGCCACCTTGGACAGGATGCTAGTAAACCAAAAATACTGAAGATTTAAATGCAGTTCCCCAAATAATGATGGAAATGTACTCATTTGAAATATAGAACTATGTGAGTCTTGTCTTTAATTTTGAAACTGGAGTCAGAAGTAGGGAGAGGGTTCCATAGCCCAGTTTCCACTAATAGAGCCCTGCTACATTGTAATGCTTTTGAAATACTCAGTGTTCCTAGATTACATACCCAAATGTGCACATCTCATTTTAATATTTACATTGCTCTGAATAATGCAGCCTTCTGCCTGGACAGTTGCCAGGCACTTTCTAGGTCACTGTGTTCATTCGCCATGATTGCTTCAAAACACTTCAAAATCAAAATAATAAACCGCTAACATCAGTGATTAGGCTGTTATTTCTCAATATAAGCCCAGAGTCCATGTAAAGTACATGAAAGTGGAGCAATGAAAGAGATGGCCAGATGTACAGTATGAGTTCAAAATGAGCTGTATTTCCACTTATGTCTTTGTTTCAAGCCTTCTAAAGGAATTTTAGAGAATGATTTTTTTCATTTGGTTGATGAGTGCTGTAATTGAGGGAAGTTCTGCAGTTGCCTAGCAACATGTGCACTGTAACAGTTAGTGCTGTGTTTAAAAAAACTTCTCTTAAGAAGGTTTTAGTGGAAAAGAGGGTACAAAGCGCACACATGGGCAGTTTCTAATCTCCCTTCGAACAAAAGACATTGCTTCTCTTGACATGAATTTTCTGATTTTCTTGGCAGGGCTTATATTATTCTGTCTGACTTTTTTGTTAAACAGCTTGTGCCAGAAGGACTTGAAACATATTTTGTTGTGCTTTTACAGTATACTGTATATCTTAAATATTGTGTCAGTTCATACATGCCCAAACTGAAAAATAATTAATCAAACAATGTTTTTGCCTCAGTGCTGTAAACATGTGACATAGTCTAAAAAAAACAGAAATGAGCTGGAGACACCCCAGCCTTCAAAATATTCAAGTGTATTTTCTGTTGGGCAAAAGTCCCTGGCACATTCTTAAATTTGTTCTGGTTTTGCATTTTGGTCTTCTGTTTCCAAAGTTCCATCCACAACCCCTTGAATTGACATCCCTTTTTATTCCCAGATGTATCTTCTATTGAATCTCTCCTCTGTATCTCTCTCTCCACTCAAACAGCGCTTATACTCTCTGGGTACACGAGCCACCAAGTTGAATTCTAACCTCTCGCTGGAAATCAGTTGATCCTCCACCTTTTACCGTCTGGAAAGCATTTCTAAAAATGTCATCAGCAAGAAAGAAAGGGTCTTCCAGGTCCTGATATTGCTAAATGTCATTTTTAGAGTGCAGTTAATCCAGAGATGGGTGTCCTGTGATCCCCATTGTCACTCACTGTTTGGGTCACTCTGCTCTTCTTGGTGTGTCCAGGCATTGTCAGACTAGAGAGTTTACAGTCCAGCCACTTGGGACTGTCATAAGGGTGGAGGGGTTCTGTTCTTATTGTCATTATTTTGTTTTACCTTTCCCTTGTTGATATTTTTGAGCTTTACTATTGAATACTCATTTCTGCAAATCCTGTATCTTTTCTTGCTAAACTTCAATGAAAATCTGAGCACAAAAAGAAAAAAAAAAACAATAAATTGGTATCCTCTGCCATGTAACATCATTTATTGTCAACTCAGGAAATGCTATTTTACTTAAATATATAAAATTAGAAAATTAATCTATCCATCTATTTTTTGAACTGAACTTGTCCTGATGGTTGTAGAGCTATGAGATGCAGGGGGTTGCTGAAGACCATGCAGACAACATCAGGCACAATGCAGGAACTAGTTGGCAACCTCAGCAACTGTAGTCATTAAATTTGACATACACTGCAAATAGAAGATGTGCTGGCTAAACTCTAAGTTGGTCAAGTGAAGGGGTGTACATGTGGCCTGCAATGGCCTGGCACCCTGTACATAATATCTCCCCTGTAAAATGCATCAATTTTATAACGTTCAGTTGATTCTTACAAACACACTCACAAAGGCTCAACATGTATGAACTCTGCCTCACCACAATATTTTTAATAAATACAGTTTCCTTTTTATTGATGAGCCAGAATTTTATTAAAGAGTTAGACAAATATCTAATACCAGCAGGGTGTATTACTGTGTATTATCCCTCTTAACCTCACATGCTTTATGTTCTAATCTAGGAGAGGTTAATCATAAGACTACAAGAAGAAGGGATTCAGAGTGCAATAGGTCAACTGGGGCATAACTGGCTGAAGAACGTGAAAGAATGGGCTACATTTACATTTATTCCCTTAACAGGTACTTTTATCCAAAGCAACTTACAAAAGAGATCAATATAATCAGTCGGGGGACAACATTGTAACAAATGTTTAGAAAAGGATGTTTGCTCAGGAAGTCTTGCAATTTGCTGAGCCCCTGTCATGAATGAAGACATCATTTTGTGTTTTCCTTTCTAACATTTAGATTCAATTGCAGCCTTGCTATTACTGGTTAGGCCGCTACGCCAATTGTATTTTCCTATGGCAAGGTTATATTTTTCATTACTATTGTAATATAAAGATAGAAAACTGCAGGCATGATAAAGATATCCTGTCAACGACAGCCTATGTTTTCAAAACAGAAAGGCTACGGCTCAGCCAGACTTTGCAAATAAGCTATTTCTTCTTTAATATACAGTACAACAGCTCAGGTTTCTTAAAAAAACGTTAGAAGGTATATAATAATTACAAAGACACCTTCACCAAAATCCTTGCACAATTTAAAGTGTATTAATATGGGCATGACAAGAACAAAGATGTAAAAATAAAAGGGAGAAAATTAAAAATATATCAAACATTCATTAAAGCAGGCAATAAAAATTCAAGTGACGCATTCATGGCAGGGTTATAAAAAAAAAAAAAGCAAGAAATTCTGGGGACTTAGATTGTGATAAAGCAAAACAGGTTTATGCCCAGCTTTGCGAGAATTAAATGCGACGTGCTTATTTTCTAAGATGTCTCCATCCACAAGAACCATTCTCAACTAGCATTTGGCCTTGTTTCATACATCCTACATTATTTAGCAATGCACATGCGGCGTTTTTTGATGGAAAGCAAAACACTGAAATTCCCTGCACACCTCAGACTCTTTATATAGCACCTTTCATAGTGATCCATATTAGCAATGCATCAAAAGGTTCTTTTATAGTGACAGAGCAGGCAGGCTCAGAAACGCAAGCTAAGAAGTGAGAATCTAGAATCTAAGAAGTCCACACATAGTACCAGCAGGCTACACTGCCTGGATTTTTTAACATTCCTGACAAGTATAATCATTTTTTCTGTTTCTAGTATTTAAAAACATTTAAATTTTGCCACAAGTTAGTTATCATGAAAGGCTGCAGGAAGGAGAAAAGGGGGAGCAAAGCAGGATCCAGCATTAGATGGGATGCAAGTTGTACCATGTGGTGATAACAGTAGTTACCAGATTAATTCATCCATCCATTCTCCAAAGCTGCTTATCCATACGCTTGTCGTGGGGAGGCTGGAGCCAATCCCAGCAAGTATCGGGCACAAGGCAGGGACAAACCCTTGACAGGATGCCAGTCCTCACTGAACACACTCACACTCGCACACACACACATTAGGACCACTTTAGTAACACCAAGCCACCTAACCTGAATGTCTTTGGACTGTGGGTGGAAATCAGACAACCACGAGGAAACCCATAAGGACGCGAGGAGCAAACTCCATGCAGAGAGCCTCCATGAGACAAAATCTGCCTGAACACTGGAGAAACACACTCCCTACAAATACCCCGCAAAATGAATCTTTTTTTTTTTTTCATAGTCACTTTTAACAGGTAGCATGTATGGCCAGGCTGAGAAAGAAAGAGAGTTGCTGTTGATGAAAACAACATCACAAGTTAAATGACCAAACCTGCAACTGGTGGATGGAGTTCTCCTTTAACTAAGCAGCTCGGATTCCAGTGTCACACCTCTGCCATCTCGGAGAAGACGACAAGAGAAAGATAAAGGGTGAGCATTCACCATGACAAAATGTCTTGCCAGTGTCACCAATGTTAACATCCTAATCCTTTCATACAAAACTTCTTCTTCTTCATCTTTCAGCTGTTCTCATTAAGGGTTGCCACAGCAGATCATTTGTTTCCATATCTTCCTACTTCTTTAAACCAGTGACAGAAGGAAAAAAATCTTGCACACTAAAGGAAAGGAGTATTTAGTGTGATTTTTAATGTTGAAATAACATCTTGAAACAAACACCTGCTAAGATGTAGACAGCCAATCCACCGTAAAAAAAACATGAGAGCCTGAAACAATCGGGCACAATCTCTGTTTCTGCTGAGGAGTTTGCTCAACAGCTGCACCTAAGGCGAACTTCTGTGGCTTCAACAACTAGTTAAGCCTCTGTGTGTAAGAGTGCTTCTTATGCACCACCTCTCTGCCTTGGGTCTGCTTGCCCCTCCCATTACACTCCCACCACAGGTTGCACATAATAGTTTCCAACTGGCCCCAAATGACTTTATTAGAAAAAAAGGTCCAAAGGTTACCATTAAACTGAAGCTGGTCATTATATCACCATATTCAAAACACTGTTTATAAAAATCAGCATAATAAACATTTTATCTATGATGTATACCATTTAAATGTGTAATTGACTCGTAACTAGAATATTTTGGCTAAAAATCTGCTATTTCTGTTTTACTGCAAATTAAAATGGCTTTGTTGTATAGCTAAACTGCTACTACAATGGTGTAGGGAAGGTTTAAAGAAATACTCCACCTAAAAATTATTATTTGTAATTGTGTTTGCTTACAGCACAAAAGGCGCCCACTGTGATCGCCATGTCTGTCTGTATGTTTGACTGAATGAAACAGCTCAGCTCCACATTTTGTTGAAGTTTATCTGACTTACTTTTGTTGGAACGGTTCCATTTTCATTGGGATGTCTCAAAAACAGCACTCTACAAAGCTCTGAGTTTTTAAAACCTCACATTGATTTTTAGACTCTTCAGTCTTAAAAATGAAAAACATCATGTACAACTTCGGATTACTTTACTGTTTATAATTTACCTTGAGAGAGGTCACTTCAACTTGTGTATTTTGCATAGTTTCCTCTTTTGCTAGCTCAACAGTTATTCCTGATGGCAAAACCAATTGTTAACACAAGTTAGTTACACGCCAGGAGAGGCAGGTGCCACTTCTACACCAGCTCACTTCTCCTGCTGCTTGAGGAAAGTGAACTGTAAAAATAATAAAATTTTTAAAAAAGTAATTTATCTTAAAACAAATGTAAGAGGAAAGAAATTATTTAGGCACAGAGTAAAGAAATGTGCATTCAGTATTTACAACCTCATGGCTACATTATCTGCACACAATGATTTAGCGTTTCTCGGGCATGACCTGCTCTCCTTCATGATTTGAAGCAACTAACAACAAAGATGTTAACTCTCCATTAGGTACTTCTTTCAAAAATGTTAATGTTTACGAAGTCTGAACTTCAGTTAGTCACAGACCCACTATAACCAACACCTAACAAAAGGACATTGACAAATGTCATTTTTAAGTCACTTGAGTTGAAATCTGCTGATTATGAAAGCTGTTGACTCACCAAAACTTATTTAGGCTCCATTTTTCACTACTTCATATTGTAAGGTACTGTTAAAAAGAATGTATTTAATATAGTCTACTAATACATGTATGGTGTATTGCATTCTATTATTGCTGTTATTTTTGACTCAATACAGAACAAATTTAGAAACAAAAATATGATAACTGATTCTTTGATGAAGTACAGTATTTATAAATTTTCAAATGTTCCAATTTTCAAATCAATTAACCAAGTCCCTGAACACTCCTAAATGCTACGCCATGTGTTCATTTTCTAACTTGTATCTGTTACAAGGCCTGCATTTTTAATGCATACCCAGGAAGAACATCAAACAGGGCCAACAGAATAACAACAAGTAAATTGTGGCCTTCATGGAAGCATATGATGCTTTTTAGCGTGCTGAGAATCAGATGACCCTGCTACTGGTAGGGATTTGTAGTCCTCTCCTTTTATAAAAACTGGGACCACGAAGGAAATGCAAAATTTGAAAATACCACCTGGGAAAATGAGAGACTTGTGCTGCCCCTTTGACAGAGGTGGTGGCAGATGAACTTCTGTCTTTTCCAGTCCCGATCCTTTAAGGAAACATGAAGGCTCCAGGGTGCAGGGACACCAGGAGCCACTAGAGGGAGCCCAAGCCTTGTGTATCTGAATCAAATCGAACATCTCCCTGACTTTGGATGAGATTTAAAACCACTTCACACCCACAGGATCTCAAAATATGGAGTTGGAAAGAAAGTGGGACAAATACACAATTAACAGGATGTTGAGAGGACAGGGTCTAGGGAGAAAGCGAGAGGCACGAGACAAGAAGGGCAGTGGTATTTGGTACTGGAATAGTCGATAAGTGGATAAACCACCCCACCTCCTAGAAATGGGTTTTAAACGCTAAACTACGAGAGTGCCCTACTATTACAATAATTTTATATGGATATATAAATGTAAGATAACATTTATATGTGAATGTGTAAAAATACTAAAAACAGGTGAAAATATAACGATAAAGCCACTTAAAGCAAAATCCTAGTGATGTACTGACCACTGCTTACTGATTACTTTTACTGCTTGATACGTCCATCATTCCACCATTATATTTCAAGATGGTACAAACCATGCAATTAAATTCTTACTTTACCAGTCTCCCTTACACCAAACAATAAATTAGACAGAAGTTAACCTAAAGTAATAATTAGGCACAAATCATAAAATAATCAGAAAAAAAAATGCAAGAAATAAAGTACTCTGTGCCTCATGCTACAGACAGGGTAACAATCAATGGAAATGATGGAAAGTGGAGGAAGCAGTGATGAATGTATTATTCATGAGTCTGATGGCCTGTGGGTAGAAGCTATTTGTGAGTCTTGTTGTCCTCAATTTCACACTCCTGTAGAGTCTCTCTGACAGCAGAAGTGTGAAGATACTATGTTGTGGGCCCACCTGATGGCCCTGGTAGTATAAATATCCTGGAGTGATGAGAAGACTGTTCTAGGGAAGAACTGTGCAGTTTTTATTACATGCTGGAGATCCTTCCTGTCCTGTGTGGAGCAGCTTCCATACCACTCTGTGATTGAACTAATAACAACATTCTCCACTGTACATCTGTAAAAGTTGTTGAGGATTTTGGTTGATATGCCAAATTTCCTCAGCCTTCTTAAGAAGTACAGTCTCTGCTGTGATTTCTTTAGAAGCTGGCGAGTGTTGTGGGACCAGGTGAGATCCTCACTGATGTAAGTTCCCAGGAATTTAAAGGTTTTCATCCTCTCCACCTCTGTCTCACTGATGTATATTGGAGTATGCTGCTCCTTCCTCCTCCTCTTAGGATCAATAATCGTCTCTTTGGTCTTATCTGCATTTAAGAAGAGATTATTTTCATTACACTATATACCTTACATACACCTTATATTTGTCACACTTTTGTGAGTTTTTCTTGGGTTTAATATATTTTTGTTTTTAATGTATTCATTTTTTATTCTGGCCTTGATTTTCACTTTCATTTTAGTTTCGGTCTTGTTAATTTATTTTTTACCACCATATTTTGGATTTACCACAATGCCATTTTGTTTTCTTTATGGGCGGTACCATTTTGTGTATTCATTACTAAGACGCAGGCATCCATTGGTAAGGACATGCTACGGGAAGTTGTGTAACATGACATTATTGGCATGAAGCTATTTAAGTTGGTACCACCGGGACGTTAATGTCCAGGTTTGCGGACATTAAACTAAAATTCTCATTTGTGCCCTGCTACTAGATTTTTAGGTACGTTAGACACGGTTTAGGTACGTTAGACACGGTTTAAGTTTGATTTCCAATTAACATTTTGGGTTTAGCCACAGGATTGCTCACACTTTCTGGCTTGTGTTTTGAATTACATTTGAACTCCTGGTACTTCTCTATTGCCCTTGAGCCTGCCATGACAGTAGAACATTCATCTCATTGGTTATGGCAGACATCAGACGTGAAAGGCATTCAAGACAAATCATTCTCAAAGATGTGTAAATATACTTCATATTTATGTTTTGTCACAATTCGCTAATTAGTACTTGAAGCTGGCTTCTCCCTAGGCTACACATACTGTCCCACAAAAAATGAAAAATTCAGCATGACACAGTATGATTTTCTATTTGATGAAGAATGAAGCCTTTGCTCATCAAATAATTTATATCGTAACATTCATTATTTAGGCCCTTCTGCTTTTCTTTAATTACAGCTGCACCGATTGTCAGCGGGCAGGATGAGAAGATGACTGGAGAATGTGAGCGCAAATGGGACATTTCCTGTCTGAATGTTTGAGACTGTAAGAATACCATCACAAAATCCTCTCCGGAGTAAAGACTTTAGCCTTTCCAGATGTGCAACCAGATTGTGGAATGGCCTCTGCCACAGAAATAAATAGGTGGCATCCATTCAGCCAGTGGTGCTTTACTTTCAAAGACAGAGATTAGAACAGATGATCACAAGTAGCATTTTTGAGTTGTCTCTCCACCGTACACTAAAGCCTGTGAATAGTTCAATTCACATTTGTAATTCAATTTAAAGGCAAAATTTTTCCTCACAATACGCAAATATGTCTTTGAACAAAAAATAAACAGTAATGCTCATCATGCTGCCTGTATAAATGTATTTCCCCTTCTTTCTAGAAACAAGGGCGATCACAAAGGTCTGACTAATTTTAAAGAGTGGAAGTTATTGTGGCAGCAGATGCATTCATGTTGTTGTTGAAGAAAGCCTTGTTCCAATTAACAGAAATGGAAGAAATACAAGTTTTTACAAAATAGAAAACAAAAACAACACTGAGCTGTGATGTGAGCTGAAAAAAATAATAACTGAACTGAAGTTAAGTAAATGTTCAAAGGCAGTGACATGCCACCAAAAAAGCAAGATGCAAGCCAGAGAATTTATCATTTATCCATTAATCCATCCATTATAGACCTTGCTAAATCCAGCCCAAGGTTATAGGAGCCAAAGCGTACTCTTGCACCGCCGGGAGCAAGGCAGAAACTAACCAGATAAAAGGCTAAGTTATATTAGCCAATCAGTCTAACACATGCATGTTGTTGGAATATGGGGGGAAAATCAGACTACAGGAGAAAAATCCACACAGACACAGGGAAAATATGAAGACTTCACACAGTGAATATACTGGAATTCAAACCTAGGGGTCTGGACAGAGGCAGATCTATTATGGAACTAATAAAGTGTAAGCTTTAGGGTCCCTAACCCTGAAGGAGCCCCAGAGGTGACTTCAGTCCATATTGCTTAAAAATTTTGGGTATCTACTATATGAGAAGGAGTTTTTAAAACCCTTACATGTACTGTAGTGGTTAAACGTTTTACACATTTGTGGTGATTTGATGTGGAACCACCTAACTGATTACCCAGACCTTGCTGCTGGTTATGAAGGGGTCCCTATAGCAGTTCAAGCTTCAGGCCCCCAATGTAGGTCCATCACTTGGTCTGGAGCTATAAGGCAGCAGTGCTAAGCACTTCATCATCTTGCTGCACTACAGTTTCCAAACTAATTTAATCCACCACAGGGCCATTGGGAGCTTATCGTGGCAGGCAACATGTCTGAAACAGAATGCCAGTTCATTGTGGCACAACCACTTGTAGCACAGGCCATTTAGGGGTTGCTGAACAACATAAAATACCCAGTTTTGAGATGTGCAAGGAAACGGAAATCAAGCCAAAGCCCAACGCTTCCATAACCATGAGGCAGCATTAGCAATCACTGCACCATCATTCACCCCGCTTTGTCATTCTGATATATAAATTACAGCAGTGCCTCAGTTCAAGAAATTAAAGTATGCATATGTAGTTTTCTTTTCTTGTAGGACATGTAAATGTCATGACGGATGGACTGGCATCATGACTGATCTGCTGTGTGGTCATTTGCCCAGCCAGGGCGCCTTTGTAGAAGGATAATGCAGCTGGATGCACAACCCAGCCAGCGTAGTGTCTTTTACCTTTCCAAGCCATAGAGAAAATATAATGGATGCACTAGGAGAGACAACATCAAGAAGGCAGTAATTCCCACAGTGGGACAGATGGTAGTGTTTGTCGGGAGTGCCTCCAGTTTGGCCACACAAAGGGCTGCATGGGACTTGTAGTTCAGTCCTGTTGGGTTTCTTGGGGGTCACCAGGGAGCACTGCCAGAAGAAGACTTCCCTACTTTAAGGAGCTTTCACATGACAGGGAAGTGTTTCCTTCATTCAATACTGCAGCACCAGAAGTACTCCCAATATAAAAGGAGTCGCTTCACCTCACATTGATTTTAAATTGGAGTTGGGAAGAGGTGGATGAGACTTACTGGGGAGGTGTAGAAGAAGAAGGGAAGAAGTTCTATTATATTATGCTGTCTTAGACTGAGCAGTTGGAAGGCTATTAAGGTATTGCTGACAATAAAATATCCTTGTTTGCACTTGTGACTGTGTTTATGTACAACCCCAATTCCAATGAAGTTGGGATGTTGTGTAAAACATAATTAAAAACAGAATAAAATGATTTGCAAATCCTTTTCAACCTATATTCAATTAAATACACTACAAAGACAAGATAGTGAATGTTCAAACTAATAAACTTTATTGTTGTTTTGCAAATCTTCACTCATTTTGAATTTGATGCCTGCAACACGTTCCAAAAAAGCTGGGACAGGGGCATGTTTACCACTGTGTTATATCACCTTTCCTTTTAACAACACTCAATAAGCGTTTGGGAACTGAGGACACTAATTGTTGAAGCTGTGTAGGTGGAATTCTTTCCCATTCTTGCTTGATGTACAACTTCAGTTGCTCAACAGTCCGGGGTCTCCATTGTCGTATTTTGCGCTTCATAGTGCGCCACACATTTTCAATGGGAGAAAGGTCTGGACTGTAGGCAGGCCAGTCTAGTACCCACAATCTTTTACTACGAAGCCACGCTGTTGTAACACATGCAGAATGTGGCTTCGCATTGTCCTGCTGAAATAAGCAGGGCCGTCCCTGAAAAAGACGTCGCTTGGATGGCAGCATGTGTTGCTCCAAAACCTGTATGTACCTTTCAGCATTAATGGTGCCTTCACAGATGTGCAAGTTACCCATGCCATGGGCACTAACACACCCCCATACCATCACAGATGCTGGCTTTTGAACTTTGCGCTGATAACAATCCGGATGGTCCTTTTCCTCTTTGGCCCAGAGGACACGACGTCCATGATTTCCAAAAACAATTTGAAATGTGGACTCGTCAGACCACAGCACACTTTTCCACTTTGCGTCAGTCCATCTCAGATGAGCTCGGGCCCAGAGAAGCCGGCAGCGTTTCTGGGTGTTGTTGATATATGGCTTTCGCTTTGCATGGTAGAGTTTTAACTTGCACTTGTAGATGTAGCGACGAACTGTGTTAACTGACAATGGTTTTCTGAAGTATTCCTGAGCCCATGTGGTAATATCCTTTACAGAATGATGTCGGTTTTTAATGCAGTGCCGCCTGAGGGATTGAAGGTCACGGGCATCCAGTGTTGGTATTCGGCCTTGCCGCTTACGTGCAGAGATTTCTCAAGATTCTATGAATCTTTTGGCGATATTATGGACAGTAGATGATGAAATCCCTAGATTCCTTGCAATTGTACATTGAGAAATGTTGTTCTTAAACTTCTGGACTATTTGCCCATGCAGTTGTTCACAAATTGGTGAACCTCGCACCATCCTTGCTTGTGAACGACTGAGCCTTTTGGGGATGCTCCTTTTATACCCAATCATGACAAACACCTGTTTCCAATTAACCTGTTCACCTGTGGAATGTTCAAAACAGGTGTTTTTTGAACATTCCTCAACTTTCCCAGTCTTTTGCTGCCCCTGTCCCAGCTTTTTTGGAACGTGTTGCAGGCATCAAATTCAAAATGAGTGAAGATCTGCAAAACAACAATAAAGTTTATCAGTTTGAACATTCAATATCTTGTCTTCGTAGTATATTCAATTGAATATATTGTTGAAAAGGATTTGCAAATCATTGTATCCTGTTTTTTTTACATTTTACACAACGTCCCAACTTCATTGGAATTGGGGTTGTAGTTATATCTGGGGTCTGAGGGCTCTGCAATGTCCCCTAACTGTCATAGACATAAAGGTTTAAATCTTTTTTTTCAATGAGTTCCTATATAATGACCTTTGGGTAGGTTTTGCGTAATGGCTTTGAGGCTAAAGATCTGCACTGGTATCTGGAAGTTTGTCAGTTCAAATGCCATTACTGCCAGAAGGGATCCTACTCTGTTGGGCCCTTAAGCAAGGCCCTTAACATGGAATTTCTCCAGGTGTGCTGTACAATGGCTGACCCTGTGCTATGACCTCTAAAGGTCATATGAAAAGACTTTTTTTTTTTTATTAATCCCAAAAAATATGATACTCAAATTTAAACAAAGGGTTGCTCCCTATCCGTGTTACCTGCAGAAATTTTTTCACTTTGTAGTGGGATCTTGTAGTTTAAGGACTTACTTTTAAGTTGATATGAAATTCTAAAATAGCCCATTGTGTTTAGTATCACTTCCAGGAATGGTTCTTGTCTTGCCCCCATTGCTCTGGTTCCCTTTCCACCTTGTACAGGAAAAATGGTTCCAAATAAATCAGTCCATTACACATAGTATACAATGTTTGGGCAAAAAACAAAAACAAGTAGGTACATCAAACTAGCAAGGACAGATACATTAACTGAATAAATGGAGACACAACATGGGCTGTAAATCTCTGGGAAAAAATAAACAGTGGCCAAGTGGCTAACATGTCAGACTGTAAAACACAATCTGTAACAACAACTCATTGTATGACCCAAAATGTAACTCTAGAAATCAACATGCATTAATTTATAGGTCACTCTGGATGAGTATAAATTAGGAGAGTTACATCAGCAGCCATTTTAACAGTATGAACGCCACATAATCAATATGCTTCAGCCACATCAAGTCTGTAAGAGGTACAAAGTTGGCTTCAGATGACCAACATTGTCTCCCATAATTATGGAACTGACACTAAAGACAAACATACTCATTCTAAGTGCTATGTACTGCATTTTAACTGAGTAGAGGCTTGATGGGTTTTTTTTGGCAAATTTTACAGTTGTTTTGAAGATTCAGGAAGAATTTGAGATTCTTTGATAACATGCATGCACCTACTTCCCGAGCCTGATTTTTCCATTATATATTTATTAGGCAGAACTCATCTTCACAGCATTGGGTGTGTAGTAGAAGGCGATCCTACAGGCGACGCCAGAATCAGAAAGCTTCACAGGGCACGCTGCAAAGTCTTCTAAGTAAATAATACATACTGAGGATGGGTCAGCCTGCATCTTATATTGACCGGATTGATCACAGGATCTATGAAAGATCAGCTTAAATAAACTACCTTTATAAGATCTATCATTCTTGTAGTTGATGAACTGGTGACTCTTGTTCTGAAACACTTAAATCTTTTACCAAGCTTTTATTTCTATTAATGGATTTTATTTTTTTCTTTTAATGTCAAAGCCACAAAAAACCAAGCAGCACGTCTGATAATCATACCATGCAAAAGCTACAAATGCTAGCATCACTTAACAGAGATCCAGAAGAGGCTTCCCAGTCATTTTCTTTCTGCCATAACCCCAATCTAATCAATACAAACTAACTGCACTTAGCAGAAAGAAAAAGCTAATCTCTGCAAGCGCTGATCTAAAACTAGATTTGCCGTAATCTTCCTTCACCTCGACCTTCATTTAGATGAAGCCTGCCCAATAAAAAGGCGGCTTTTAATGTCAGGACACATGCCTCGTGGGTCAGAACCCTTCACAAACTACAAAGAAAATATTTCATCAGGCTGAAAGGATTAAAGCAAATTAATTCTTATTGTTTTTATTCTTACTGTAATCTAGTAATCCATATCTGATTCTTTTTAATCTTATTTCCAGTTCCAAGTATAACATCTGCCAAGGTTTTTTTTTTTAACTGGTATTGATTATTCAAGCAAACCTACCTAACTGCTTCAACTGGATGTACAGTATATAACTGTAATGTAAATCCTAATACTTACAAATTTTCTTATAATTTTAAAATGCTATCTTGGATTTTATAGATATAACTAGGGGGTTACCCCCTGCTCGCTTCACTCACCAACACCTGTGGCCTGCGCTACGTGCCAGCCAATTTGCATCTCTGCCACTCGTGTTGTAAAGAGGGGGGCTGAACGCACCCCAAGAAGACATGGTCGCTCCTCCGAAACCCCCTGTTAAACGGTGATACAACGGGAAGCAAATACAGTGTTTTTTTTTTTTTTTACCTCCTCTTTGCTCGATCAGTTGCTGGGTGCTGCTGCCGTGCCACGTGATCTACTGTACAACTCGCACGGCACTTCAAACATTTAAAAGCCTGTACAGCAGCTGTCTTTGTCATCTACTCTTTGTCTTTTATTTCCGGCCCCAGGTGTGGTTAAATGTCTTGGCACAAAGTCTCGTCTTGCTGGACATGAGTTCTTGATATTTTTTAGTTTATAATTTAGAAACGGAATAAGAATCTGAAAATCTAACAACATCACATTAACGTTCGATAAATTCTAAAAAGAATGATACCAAACATATATATGCAGGTTTTAAAATATGCCCGATTTAAAGCTTGACAAAAAAGTGGCATAAAATGTTGCACAAAATTGTTGCAGTTTTAGGCATAGGATTTTATATATACAGTATATATATATATATATATATATATATATATATATATATATATATATATATATATATATATATATACACAGAGAGAGAGAGAGAGAGAGAGAGAGAGAGAGAGAGTAGATGTAAGTACTACATACAATTTTGGAATGACTAACTTGGATGAAAATTACTTTACATACGGCGTAATAAGCCATACATTACGCTATGGTTAAGTATCAGTAGGTGCTGACAGCAAATTCAGAATCACCTCTAGAATTAGCACTAATGCATGTGACAGATTAAAAGCTACCTGATATTCTGGACATTTCTACAGGTTTTGTATTGCACGTGCCCCAAGTCAGCCCCCTCTTACAGTTATGTCTATAAGCCTTACGCTTACTTAACACAGTAGCAGAAAATAAGTGACTTAGCAGTGAAGCTGTTAGGAAAGCACTGGACACTTGTATGATTCATCTGAATACATTTTAAATGCTATTTATTTCTATTTTTGTCTTCAGAAATATATTATCTGTTGTAGTTATTAGTTTTAGTCTCAGTTATACACAGAATTTTTGGCTTTTGAAACAGTTTATTCATGCTGTTATTAATTTCACTGTCTTGTTGGTGATGTCATCATAACACCATTTTCCTTCTGTGAGTATCTTGTTGTTAGCAACAATGTTAGTTGCCAGACACGTCACTGACAACAAAACTGAGTGTGACATTATAATTGAGTTCACAATTTAAGAAGGCATCACAGTAATGCAAATGTCCAAGATTTTACATAAAAAACAAAGAATAACCAGAATTTTGATTGGTATTTAGGGAACGACTCCTTGGGTAGTGAGGATTTTTGACTTAAATTTTGGTCTTTGATGATCAAGTAGTTTGCCTTTTTTCTTTGACTCTGGCCTGTCTCAAACTACTGTCTGTGCTGCCTTACTGGTGCCTGGTCCTTCACTTAAAATACATCTAGTTCCACAGGTCAAGCTCTTTAAAGCTCACAACATTACCATTGTGACACCGACTCTTTTCATTGGCACGGTCATGTTGTTGATAGCAATGTTGTCTGATGTCAGTTTGCATTGCTACGCACGCTATCATTAACATTGCCACTATGAAAAACATCTGGATGTTAATGGAAACATCCAAACATTTACAGTTATTTTTTTTAAATGACTTGATTATAAAAACATGATTCATGTTACCTTATAGAATTTTGAATCGCACAATGCTTTTGGCATCTTAAACTGGTAAACATTTTAGTTGTATACAAAAGGTTGCCCCAATTCACTTATTACTGAACCCTGCCTGTTTCTGGATCATCCCATGCCATGCTCTTATCAACTTCTGTCCGATTGAACTTTTCATCTAATCAAATTGATCGCAACCTGCCAGGAGGCAGTGAAGCAGAAATGAGAAGAGTTCCCATGAATCACAAGGTTAGCTGAATTTTTTTGCTTTCAGAAATCATTTTTCTAAACCCACTAATGGCTTTCATAGTCATTAGTGCACCTGAGGGCCAAAGCGTCACAATGGTTTCTCTGATTTTTAATAGCATGCATTCTTGATTCATTATGGTCTTGTTCTGATTCCTATTACTTTTGCAATGTTAAGTCTTTATTTTGTTTTATTCTTCTCCATCCATAATCCTATTATATATCTGTTTAATCCAGTCTGGGGTCATGAGGCCACAGCATAGCCCACTAGAATTAGACAGAACACCAACTGTGGACATATACAGTATATTCTTCTGCCATATCATAAAATACATATAAATGGGAATGACATTGAAGTCTAAAATTTTGTACAAAAATAAAGTGGTTTGTCTTTATTATTAATTTCCACGATACTTAACATTTACACATTTTTTTTTTCAAATGTAGCCTTCACCAGATTTCTACTGAGATAATTTTCCAGTATTATAGTTTTTTGGTAGACACTAATAGATTTATTGAAATCACATTTTGTTACTTTTAAATACCAAAAAAAAACACAAGAAAATATGGCAGACAAGATATGATTGTGACCCGGTCAGTCCATCAAACTCATTCATCAAACTTGGTATTATAGAACATATACATATAATTTATGTGAAAGGTGACTTTGTCCTCCCACATCTGAATTTTTTGTTCAGTAGTGTACTATAGAAAATCTTTGTGATTATTGCTGTTTTATTCTGTGGTGGTCATTTTAGAACATAAAAAAAACACAGCAATATGGACACATACAACACACTGTTCCACCAATTCCAAATATAGCCCTTTTACCATGCATAGTGTTCTGTCAGGAGATTTCATACCTCTCTGACATCAGAGTAATATTAAAGTTACCTATCAATCCCTGGCATGTTCTCACACTTTCATTAGCATTGGCTCTTGCTACATCAATAACCTCATCATTTGCTTTCTCTAAAACAACAGCCCAATCTCTACAGCAGATGATACCTGGCTACTTCTTCATTACAAAAGGATGGTTGCAGACCATGATGCTCTGGTCTGATCTGGGTTAACTTTTTGCAGCATTGCTATGGAAATGAAGCATAATTAGAACTATAATGGATGACTTTGAAAATGGATAAAGATGTGGATTTTATTTGGGTTAGCCAAGAGGCAGTCTTTCTAGCCAGACAGTCACCTTTGATTGATTGAAGGCCTTTATTTTCTTTTATGCATCTTTGATTGTCACTAATCCTTAACTCTGAGGCAGTAGTAATAAAATGTACTTCTTCTTGTTTTTCTTTCAGCTGCTCCCGTTAGGGGTTGCCACAGCGGATCATCTTCTTCCATATCATCCTGTCTTCTGCATCTTTCTCTGTCACACCCATCACCTGCATGTCCTCTCTCATCACATCCATAAACCTTCTCTTAGGCCTTCCTCTTTTACTCTTGCCTGGAAACTCTATCCTTAGCATCCTTCTCCCAATATACTCAGCATCTCTCCTCTGCACATGTCCAAACCAATGTAATCTCGCCTCTCTGACTTTGTCTCCCAACCGTCCAACTTGAGCTGACCCTCTAATGTACTCGTTCCTAATCCTGCCCATCCTCATCAAACCCAATGCAAATCTTAGCATCATTAACTCTGCCACCTCCAGCACTGTCTCCTGCTTTCCGGTCAGTGCCACCGTCTCCAACCCATATAATATGGTTGGTCTTACTACCGTCCTGTAGACCTTCCCTTTCACTCTTGCTGATACCCGTCTGTCACAAATTACTCCTGACACTCTTCTCCACCCATTGTACCCTACCTGCACTCTCTTTTTCACCTCTCTTCCACAATCCCTGTTACTCGGAATTGTTGATCCCAATTATTTAAACTCATCCACCTTCACAATAGTTATAAAATGTACAATGTGCTAAAAAGGCAATAGAGAAATGAAAGGTAACAAAATGTTAGCAGATGAAGATGCATTTTACCTTGAGATGGTTAGTGGTAATTTAGATGAGTTAGTGGGGCCAAAAAAACATGATATTGATGTTGTAAACCCTGTAACCTGAAGTAACAAGGCATCTCCATCAAATATTAGGTAGTGGCTTTGATAATAATCAAGATACAACTTGCAAGGATTCAAAGCAGCCAGCCTTCTCCACCGAGTGCTTTGAGTCATTCAAGAAACTACAGTAAAGCAGCTAGTTTTCATCATTAGTACTAACTGGGATGTGTCTCTCCTCTGATGATATTCAGAGCTGTACCAGTAGAGGAGGTCCTGGAGAGTCCAACCTGTTAAACTGCAAAACACCTATTTATGCATGTCTGCTAATTTGACACTCCGGTATAAGGCAGCAAAAGACAGCTTATTATTAAAACTATGTGCACAAGTGGGTTAACTCTCAGAAAGCCTAACAAGGAAGTAAAAGACAGAAAACATTGACAATGAAGCAAAACATACAACAGTCTTCTTCTTCTTTCAGCTGCTCCTGTTAGGGGTTGCCACAGTGGATCATCTTCTTCCATATCTTTGTCCTCTGCATCTTGTTCTGTTACACCCATCACCTGCATGTCCTCTCTCACCACATCCATAAACCTTCGCTTAGGCCTTCATCTTTTCCTCTTCCCTGCAGCTCTATCCATAGCATCCTTCTCCCAATATACCCAGCATCTCTCCTCTGCACATGTCCAAACCAACACAATCTCGCCTCTCTGACTTTGTCTCCCAACTGTCCAACTTGAGCTGACCCTCTAATGTACTCATTTCTAATCCTATCCATGCTCGTCACACCCAGTGCAAATCTTAACATCTTTAACTCTGCTACCTCCAGCACTGTCTCCTGCTTTCTGGTCAGTGCCATCGTCTCCAACTCATATAACATAGCTGGTCTCACTACCGTCCTATAGACCTTCCCTTTCACTCTTGCTGATACCAGTCTGTCACAAATTACTCCTGACACTCTTCTTCACCCATTCCATCCTGCCTGCACTCTCTTTTTCAACTCTCTTCCACAATCCCCATTACTCTGTACTGTTGATCCCAAGTATTAAAACTCATCCACTTCCGCCAACTCTACTCCCTGCATCCTCACCATTCCACTGACCTCCCTCTCATTTACACACATGTATTCTGTCTTGTTCCTACTGACCTTCATTCCTCTCCTCTCTAGAGCATATCTCCACCTCTCCAGGGTCTCCTCAACCTGCTCTCTACTATTGCTACAGATCACAATGTCATCAGCTAACATCATAGTCCACAGAGACTCCTGTCTACTCTTGTCTGTCAACATGTCCATCACCATTGCAAATAAGAAAGGGCTCAGAGCTGATCCCTGATATAATCCCACCTCCACGTTGAATGCATCCGTCGTTCCTACCGCAGACCTCACCACTGTCATACTTCCCTCGTACATATTCTGTACAACTCTTACATACTTCTCTGCCACTCCTGACTTCCTGATACAATACCACAGCTCCTCTCGAGGCACCCAGTCATATGCTTTCTCCAGGTCCACAAAGACACAATGCAACTCCTTCTGGCCTTCTGTATACTTCTCCATCAACATCCTCAGAGCAAACATTGCATCTGTGGTGCTCTTTCTTGGCATGAAACCATACTACTGCTCACTAATCATCACCTCACTTCTTAACCTAGCTTCCACTACTCTTTCCCATAACTTCATGCTGTGGCTCATAAATTTTATCCCCCTGTAGTTACTACAGTCCTGCACATCCCCCTTATTCTTAAATATCGGCACAAATACACTTTTTCTCCACTCCTCAGGCATCCTCTCACTTTCCAAGATTCCATTAAACAATCTGGTTAAAAACTCCACTGCCATCTCTCCTAAACACCTCCATGCTTCTATAGGTATGTCATCTGGACCAACAGCCTTTCCATTCTTCATCCTCTTCACAGCTGTCCTGACTTCCTCCTTGCTAATCCATTGCACTTCCTGATTCACTATCTCCACATCATCCAACCTCTTCTCTCTCTCGTTCTCTTTATTTATCAGCTTCTCAAAGTACTCTTTCCATCTGCTCAACACACTCTCCTCACTGTGAGTACGTTGCCATCTTTATCCTTTATCACCCTAACCTGCTGCACATCTTTCCCAGCTCGGTCCCTCTGTCTAGCCAATCAGTACAGGTCCTTTTCTCCCTACTTAGTGTCCAACCTCTCATACAACTCATCATATGCCTTTTCTTTAGCCTTCGCCACCTCTCTCTTCACCTTGCGCCTTATCTCCTTGTACTCTTGTCTACTTTCTGCATCTCTCTGACTATCCCACTTCTTCTTTGCCATCCTCTTCCTCTGTATACTCTCCTGTATTTCCTCATTCCACCACCAGGTTTCCTTTTTCTCCTTCCTCTTTCCAGATGTCACGCCAAGCACTCTTCTTGCTGTCACCCTTACTACATCTGCTGTAGTTTCACAGCTGTCTGATAATTATTCACTGCCACCCAGTGCCTGTCTCACCTCCTCCCTAAACTCAACCTTGCAGTCTTCCTTTTTCAACTTCCACCATTTGATCCTTGGCTCTGCCCTCACTCTCTTCCTCTTCTTGATCTCCAACGTCATCCTAAAGACCACCATTCTATGCTGCTTAACTACACTTTCCCCAGTCATCACTTTGCAGTCTTCAATCTCCTTCAGATCATCTCTTCTGCATAGGAGTGCATCTTCCTCCACTCTTGTACATAACCCTATGTTCCTCCCTCTTCTTAAAATACATATTCACCACAGCCATGTCCATCCTTTTGGCAAAATCTACTATCCTCTGACCTTCTTCATTCCTCTCCTTGTCACCATACCTACACATCACATCCTCGTCTCCATTGTTCCCTTCACCAACATGCCCATTGAAATCCACTCCACTCACCACTTTCTGTCCCTTGGGTACACTGTTCATCACTTCATCCAACTCACTCCAAAAATCTTCTTTCTCACCCACTGCACACCCAACTTGCGGTGCATATGCACTAACAACATTCATCATCATACCTCCAATTTCCAGCTTCATAATCATTACTCTGCCGGACACTCTTCACCTCCAAAACACTCTTGACATACTGTTCCTTCAGAATAACTCCTACCCCATTTCTTCTCCTATCCACACCATGATAGAACAATTTGAATCCACCTCCAATCCATCTGGCCTTACTCCCCTTCCATTTAGTCTCTTGCACGCACAAAACAGTATATCAACCTTCCTTCTCTCCATCATATCTGCTAACTCTCTCTTCTTATCAGTCATACTGCCAACATTCAAAGTTCCTACCCTCAGTTCCACTCTCTTTACTTTCCTCCTCTCCTCCTGTCTCCGGACACATCTCTCCCCTCTTCTTCTCCTTCGGCAAACAGTAGCCCAATTTCCGCCAGCACCCTGTTGGCAAACATTACAGGTGGCGGTCGTTGTTAACCCAGGGCTCAACCAATCCAGTATGGAAATTTGTATTGTTGTTCGCATATTGATTTGGCAAAATTTTACCAAATTTTTGCCCTTCCTGACATAACCCTACCCATTTATCCGGGCTTGGGACTGGCACGAAGAAACACACTGGTTTGTGCATCCCCTGTGGCTGGGATAAGCAAAACAGTAAATTATTGTTTTCTTAGTTGGGAATTGCAAACAGAGTGGGAAAATTAGACTTCTAGGAGGTGGACTCTTGAATGGGATAACCAAGAAATGGTGAAAAATTGTAGCACATAAGGGAAACCATCCAACAAACTGTTAACCTGACTTTGCCCCTCTTGTGCTTAAATTCTGGAACATTACACAACTAGACCAGCAAACTTATAGCAGGCAGTTGAAACATTGCTTTCTCTTTTAACTTAGGAATGTCCTGGGCCACATTCTAAAACTCCCCACTGGTAATCAGAAATCAAGTTTTAGCATACATAGGAGTAATTTCTTTTTGCGTAGCATGTCTTCCAGATTTATTTTAGGTTCAATGGAAAGAGACGTCATTGAATTAGCAGAAATTGTTTCTTACTTTGAGAAGCAAATTTTCAAATCATATTTGCTCTGACATTTAATTAAACTATAATGATACATAATCATTCACAATAAACCCTGGAATTAGATAAAATTGTCAAAAATACTCCTCTGAAAGTGTGGAAGCTTTTACCTGCAGACTGTGGAGAAGATTGTTCATCCGACAAACGTAAATTTAGTAACAGGTAGGCGAAAGTAATTAGTGGTATGTGGTTATCAGGAGATTTAGCCTTTGAGTTGCCATGGAAACCAGCGTGGCTACTGTATCTGCAAAGAGGTCTCACAATGACAATAAAACAACAAAGACAGGAAACTCTGGAAAACTTTGAAGAAGCAAGCAGCAGCAACTGGTCAGAAGGAAAATGGCAAAAGAAAAACTGAGGATTATGACAACGGTTAAAAGACACAGTAAAGGAAGGGCAGTTGATCTGTTTTGTTAAAACACTTTGTCGAACACAGGACTGTTGGAAATGCTCCCTGAAAGAGAAGAACCAGTCCGAGATGCTGAGGTGTGAGAATATGCAACCCCATAAGGTATAACTGATGAATACCTGATCTAAGGATATCTGACATCCAAATGATGAAATCACTTGGAAAAAATTAGGAATGATGGTAAAAATGATAAAAGGTAAATACAACCATTGAAGTGAGGTTGAGCTGTGATAAACACTAAAGCATTAAAGTCAATTGACAGGAAAACAACTTTCGAGTGAATACACACATACAGTAAGCAAATTTAAGTGAGTACAATGAGATATGACAAGTAGTAAAGCAGCAAAGTAATCAAACTCAATAAATCTCATCGTAACGTTTTACACATTAATCTTCAAAAATTATACAGATGTGGATTCCTCCATGTTTTAAAATACATAACTGTCTTATCGTGGAGAAACATCACGCAAAACTTGGATGACTCTGTCAAGGCTTCATTAAAGGCAAGTAGGCACAAAGCGGAACTGTCTTTAATGGGATAAGTACTTAACGTCTCATTCAAAATGACTCTTTTATGATCAAATTTTTATTATTATAATATAAAAATAATCATCATTTAACAGTAAAAAATAACATTATTAGAAATAACAAACCCTCTCCCCATCCCTGCCAGGAACAGAACTGAAAACAACTCAGCACATTACCACACTCAAATCTAAAAGCACTGGATCAAAAATTTCAGCTAATAAAGGATTCGACTGTTGAATTCTAGTTTTGGGTGGACTGATCGGCTGATCCATTAATTTTTATGAATTAATTTCTATTCCAGTGGAGGTCTACAATGGGTCTTTTAATTTCTGGTACATGCTTCCTCAGTTGGTTTGCCCAGTTGATTTCATACAAGGGACGCTATTGGCAGATGGCTGAGAAGCTACCCAACCATAGCGCGTATTACGTATTAAATAAAACTCCTCAAATATATTGTGAGCACGGGGGCTGTTCGCACCCCTAGAGGATACGGCTGCTCCTCAAAAAACGCTGAAAGATTACCTTCACATTGCTGCCATCCTTGCTGGACTTACATGTGGCTGCTTTGTCAAGCAATATGCTTCCCGCACGGTGCTTCGCATACTTAAAAGATCAAACAGCACATATGGATTTTTGATTGTTTACTTGTCTCTCTCTCTCTTGCTCTGACATTCTCTGTTCCTGATGGAGGGGGTGTGAGCAGGGGGGCTGTTCGCACCCCTAGACGATACGGACTTTTCACAGATGACTGCGGTCATTACCTGGCTGGGATGCCTGGAGGGACCGGAAAGGGACATTAACAGCTTCCGGGGCAGCTGCCCTGGATAAAAAGAGGACCACGGGAAAGGGACAAAGAGGATTTGACCTATTGGGAACCGTGGCCACCGCCAGGGGGCGCTTTAACCCTCAGGAGACCCGGATGTGATTACTTCCGCCACACTTGGCAAGATGGCGGAGGGATCGGCCAGGGACGCCTGGAGTGCTTCCGGTTCAAAGGGCAGCACTTCCGCCACACCAGGAAGTGCTGCCGGATGGACATCATCAGCCACCTGGAGCACATCCGGGCAGGAATAAAAGGAGCCGCCTCCTTACAGTCAGTGAGCCAGAGCCGGGAGTGGGAGTGGGACAAAGCTCCCAGGAGGTGAGGAAAGGCGGCCAAGGAATGAGGAAGACTTGATTTTGGGGTGAATATTGCTTTGTGCATTGTGTGCTGTGTGGATTTGTGTTTATTAGTGATTAAATAAACGTGTGCTTTTATAAAGATGTGGTCTCCAACTGGTGGTGTCTGGGCAAGTCTCACAGGATGCTCGTCTAAAAATGCTGAAAGATTATCTTCACATTGCTCCCTTCCGTGCAGCTGCTTTGTCAAGCGACATGCTTCCCGCACGGTGCTTCGCAGACTTAAAAGCTTGAACGGCACGTATTGATTTTGATTGTTTGTTTTTCTCTGTCTCTCTCACTCTCTCTTACATTCTCTGCTCCTGACGGAGGGGGGTGTGAGCAGAGGGGCTGTTCGCACCCCTAGAAGATACGGACACTCCTCTAAAAAATGCTGAAAGACTACCTTCACATTGCTCTCCTCCTTGCAAATGCTTTGTCCGGCGGTGCTTCGCATACTTAAAAGCCAAACAGCCCTATTGATTTTGGATTGCTTGCTTTTTTTCTCTCTCTCTGACATTATCTGCTCCTGATGCGCACTCCTTTGAAGAGGAAGATATGTTTGCATTCTTTTAATTGTGAGACGGAACTGTCATCTCTGTCTTGTCATGGAGCACAGTTTAAACTTTTGAAAGAGACAAATGTTTGTTTGCAGTGTTTGAATAAAGTTCCTGTCTCTCTACAACCTCCTGTGTTTCTGTGCAAATCTGTGACCCAAGCGTGACAATATAAAAATAACCATATAAACATATGGTTTCTACTTCGCGGATTTTCACCTTTTGCGGGTGGTTCTGGAACGCGATCGAGGAGGGATTACTGTTATTGAACATTTAAATTTAGGATCATTCTATGCATGTTTTTAAATGGGGACTATAAAACTATGAAGGAGCAGTGCTAACTACTGTGCCACAATACACCACAACTGTTACTTTAAAATAGGTTTATCTGGAAGAAAAATTGCAGAATTAAGTGGGTAAGAGTCTGTGTTACATGCTCTAAAAATACTGCACAGGATGGCAGTCACCTAGCAGGGAGTCTTAAACTGGCACTTTGGTGACCTTCATATCTGAGCTGCATTGTTCCAGGTGAGTTATGTAAACTTTATGTCAATCAGTTCCATGCTACTTTGTTTTCATGTCTGTTTAAAGAAATATGGCTCTTTATGTGTACTGATTATGCAATTGGCAATTAGTAACGGTTGTACAGTAATTGCATTTACTGTGAACTTGTTACAGAGCTCTGCACCATCACTTATTGAAGAGCGCTATACAAAAATGCAATGAATTGAATTGAATTAGGTGTAACTGGCAAAACAGCTGCTTCACTTTAGTATTATAAAGCCTACTTCAAATGGAGACTGCTACTTGACATGTTTTTTAATGTGCTGGAATATTTGACACTGAGTATTTTTCCCAAGTCTGGCCTGTTTCTCAACAGAAAAAATACATACTGAATTTGTAACCGTGTACGGTTGACTGGTTGGGGGACCTGAGTGCAGCCATGTAACGGTTGACACCTCAGCACCACACTAGTTCAAATGAAATAGAACAGTGTGAGTTTTTTTTTTTATGGGGGCTGGCACTAACCCCCAAAATTTTCCCTGCAAGTCGGAGGACTTGCTTGCAGGTCTGGATGCAGGTTAATGTCATAACCAGGACAGAGCAATTGCACGTTAAGGGCCTTACTCGAGAGTCCAACTGAGTGGAATCTCTTCTGGCATTTATGGGATTTGAACTGGCAACCTTCCGATTGTCGGTGCAGATCCCTAGCCTCAGAGCCACCACTCTGTGCTGCTATAAGGTGGACATGTGAAACCAAAGTGGGCTGTGATAAGAAGAGAAAATGGAGTAAAGATAAGACCTTGTTATAATTTTGCCATTATTTCGTCTATGACTTATACACAGTGCGACACCCTGGGTAAGGACACTGTTGTACAATTCCCGGATTGGGGGTGTCAGTAGACAAGACCGAGCAACCAGGGAATGGAGTAAGAGTGACTCATACTGAAAAAGACTATTCGAAAACAGGCTTCTGTTTTATTCCATTATTGTCCAAACTATTTTACAAACAAATGTCTTGCAAAAATATTTAAAGTCCAATGGAAGGACAATTCCAAAAAAGAATTTGTGCAGGTGTTACTTATATTTACAGTGACTTCCAAAACAAAAGTTAAGAAAAAAACAACGGGAAAAAAAAAACTCTTCCTCCTCCTTCGTCTAGCTACAAGACAGTTCACGAAGGACAGACTCAAAATTAGTCCAAAATGAGAAAGAAAAACTAAGCACCTACTATAAACACAAAGGATGGTATGCATCCCTACTACTCAGCTAAGCACATCAGTAGTACAGTTCTACCTGTACACTGACGACCCCTGGCGTTCGGACCCTAGTTTTATACCGTAAGACCTTTTGTCTATCCAATCCGCCTTTACGTTACCCACGGACTTCCAATAAACCGTCACGTAGGGATGTGCACCGTACGTCAACATTTGCTCGTGCAGTCCACCCTTTTTAAACCTTCCCGCGTGAGTACCCCTGATGCCTACCCATTCATCCTCTGTTAGGTGAGTGTAGTGTACTTCCACTCACTTTCATTTCCATACCTGTGAATTCCCTCTGCCGACTACTCTGAAACTGTGCTCTCTATCCTTCTGACCGGTTCCCCTGGATTTAGATACACAGTAGCACTTTCGCTTTTGCCCCAGTGGCGGTTATGGGAGTGCGCCTTAGCACTCGGCCGGTAGAAACCGTGAGCGTGCTCGAAAGATGGCTTCAGATGCGTGCTTCAGCGTCGGCTAGTTCGAGCCCCAAAGGCCTGCTCTCGGAGCTCCTGTAGACGTTGAGGCAGCCCTTTGAGCAACCTGGCACTCAAACCTACAGTGAAGCTTTGTGTCGCTGCCGTGTTAATCTGTAAAGGGGCGCTAAAACATGTGAATAAAAACTATTTCTAACATTTGTTCCCATGTCTGTGATAAGCTGAGTGACTGTTTCTACATTTTCTTTATTTCAACAGCCACCAAACTTGGCTTATCGCACACAGTGAATAAAAAAAAATATTGGTAGTGTGTTATCAAGTACAACTCCAAAATTACAGCGGCACGGATTCAGTTTTAATAAAACTTGGATATGTTAATAAATAATTGGGTGACTTTCTCAAGGCCGCAAGTGTCAGTAGAAATGATTAAATTTGCAATCTAGATCTGGTGCCCAATGCCTTCATCACTTGGCCATCAGATTTTCTATTTTACATCACCACATCTCATTTAACTCCTTCTTGGCAGCCCCTTATTTAACATTACAATGAAATTTAACATTTATCAAATTCTGAAAAAAGGCTTTCCCATTGGCAAGCACACTGCATCACAACATTAGAACAATCTAGACAAGAACAGGCCATTCAGCCCAGCAAAGCTCGCCAGTCCTATCCACTTATTTCTTCCAAAAAAACATCAAGCTGAGTTTTGAAAGTCTCTAAAGTCTTAACAACGAGGGTTCAAACCTGTGGCCAGTCCCTGTATCTGAAGAGGTGGTACATTCACTGCACAACTAAGCAGGTTTCCTCTCATTTCCCAGTAATGCACATTTCAGTTGACTATAAGTATGGGTGACTGTGTTTATTTAGCCCCTGCCTTTTTCCCCAAATAGTATAACACAACAGTTCAGGAAAACAAACAAATGGATGTACAAACATAGCAACTTTGAGTCAAACCTGCAAATACAACTTTAATTCAACTAATTTAGTTACCTCTTGATTTACAGCTACTGTAATACTTCCACCCGTAATCTGCTTAAAACCACAGCCTGTCAAAACCTTGGCTATTGGAACCAAAAAGATAATAACAATAATAACAGTAATAAAATTCATTCAAATCAGAGCTGCGTGGCTCACTAGTTGAAATAAAATAACAACAGGACGCTTAAAAGTCTTGCTCCCATGAAATGAATTAAATTGTACATTTCATTTCTCCGTGAAGCATGTTCATTATGTTGACTCAGCAGGGCAATTCAAAGGCAAAGTAATAAGCATGTTTAATGTGTGAAAATAAAACCCTTTAAAAAATAATATTGCTTATTGAACAAAGGAAATAAACCCAAAAAGGTTATTGTGAAAGAGAAATGTAAATGTCAGCACTGACCTGCCGAGATGAGATGGCACACTCTGAATACAGAGAGCCCAGGGGGTTTACTTTGCACAGGGAGAGCTTTAATTGATTGATAATTTAAATTTTAGTTTTTAGATTCACATATGTACATATGCAGCTAGAAAAAAATGTGTAGTGCTTTTTTATTTTCCTGGGGGTTCGTCACACGGCCAGGAATCGGAACACTTTAAACTCTGGGTAGGTGTTAATTAAGCTTGGCAAAGGCAGAGGCACACACGCTGTCTAACTTTAATGGCTACCTTCAGGTGAATGCCATCCTAATGCTTTTTACTGAACAAAGAAGAATAAAGTACAAAGAATCAGCAAGGACACACAAACAGGAAAAGGAGGAAGCCATAATGACAGCCCTCCACACCCAGAAAAATAAAGCACACAAAGATGGATAGGCAATGGAACACACAAAGTATAAATGAACATAACAGCCTGCAGACTCTGTGGGCCTACCTTAATGGGTACTGAACCCCTGTTCACATAGCAGGATCACCTCAACAGTAATATTCTTAATCCAATCTCTCTCTCTCTCTCTTTCTCCCTCATTCCTTGCCTCTTCTCCCTTGCAGTTGAGTCTTTGCCCTGCACCCTCTTCCCAGCTCCAGACTCCATCAGTTGGTAGCACTTTCAGCAAGGCCTCTGAACTACTTTTAGGATTGCGATGGCCCTACTTACTGGAATAGATGGCAAGACCTCTCGACCTCTAGAAGCTCCTACTATCTCTGCAGTCATTAGCTTTCAGAAGATATCATTTTTACCATAACATTTCTTTTTTGTAAATCTTGTGTTCAGTTGAGAAGGGTTGTTGCTTGTTATAATATTCCTATATTTCTTGAGCTTCTGTAAAAGTTAAATATTCCCTTGAGACAAATAAAGTACTTTCTATCTATCTATCTATCTATCTATCTATCTATCTATCTATCTATCTATCTATCTATCTATCTATCTATCTATCTATCTATCTATCTATCTAATATGTTGTCAACACCCGACCATCACACATATATAAGCTTGTTGGACATCCCATTCCAAAACCATGGGTATTAATATGGAGTCCCCCCCGCAATCTGTGGCTATAAGAGCCCTTTCTATTTAGGGAAGGATTTGCACAAGACCTTTGAGTGAGTCTGTGTGCATTTATGCCCATTCAGCCAAAAGAAAATTTGTGGGGTCAGATACTGATGTTGGATGAGAAGACCTGGCTAGTTCATCCCAAAGATGTTCACTAGGATTAAGGTCAGGGCTATTTGTAGGCCATTCAAGTTCCTCCACAACAAAACTCCTCAAACTATGTCTTTATGGACCTGGCTTCATGCACAGGGACACAGTCATGCAGGAACAGAAAAGGAGTTTCCTCAAACTGTTGACACAAAGTTGGAGGCGCACAATTGTCTAAAATGTCTTTGTATGATGCAGCATTAACAGTACCACTCACTGGAACCAAGTGGCCTAGCTCAAAAACACAGCACCAGACTGTTATCCCTCCTCTACCAAATTTCACAGTGGGCACTATTCAGTCTGGAAGAAAGCGTTCTCCTAGCATCTTCTAACTAAGAATTGTCCATCACACTTTCAGATAGTGAAGTTAAAGTATGACTCATCACCCTGGAGAACACATTTCATCTACTCCTGAGTCTAAGGCAGTGAACTTCACACTATTCCATTCCAACTCTTGGCATTGTACACAGTGATCTTAGGCTTATGTGCAGCTGCTTTGCCATGGAAACCCACTTTATGAAGCTCCTAATGCACAGTTCTTCTGCTGATGTTGCTTACAAAGGAACTCTGCTGGGAGTGATGCATCAGAGGATAGGCTGTTTTACGTGGTACGTGCTTTAGCACTCTGTGTCCTCGCTCTGTGAGTTTGTGTTGTCTACCACTTTACGGCTGAGCTGTTGTTGCTCCTCGATGGTTTGACTTTCACAAGAATAGCACAGTTGACCGAGGCAGATCCAGCACAGCAGAAACTTCATATACTGACATGTGGCAAAAGTGGCATCCTATGATAGTACGAAATTTAAAGTCACTGAGCCCTTCGGTAATACATATTCTACTGTCAATGTTTGTCAATGGAGATTGCAGGGCTATGTTCTTCATTTTATACACCTGTTAACAATGGATGCAGCTGAAACACCTGAACAATGACATGGAAGGGTGTCCACATACATTGGGCCATATAGTGTAAAAAGAAACCCACTTCATCTAATTCAGGAACACAGGGAAGAGAACATCCCACACCATGTAGTTCAAAACAGGAACCAATCCAAGATAAGGGAACAAGTCCATCACAGGGCCCCCACTCTCAGGATTTGCAACACATGTCTTTGGGTATTGGGAGAAAACTGTAAATGATAGAGAAAACACATAAATAGAGCACATGCAAACTTCACACAGATAATGACAGGGCATGAGACTCAAGACCAGGAAGTTGGATTGTTCAGGTAGTAGTGGCAATCTCTACATTACCACAAGACCCTCAACTATTGTTGTTACTCTGCTTTCTTGAACAAACAGCTTTCTCAACAGTAACTTACACAATTTAAGCACTTATGCTCTAAATTACACTTGCTGCACTTCATTTCCCCCAATGGGCTGGGTCTCCTTGGCAGCCTGCAACAAGTCCAGTGTACTGTGCAGCCACCAAACAGGCTAGAGGTTCATAACTGGCCTCCACATAGTCCCATTCTTAAAAAGGACTGCAATGTCTCAGCACTCCATACATGGGACCATCAATCAGAAGGTGTTCTGACTTTCTTCCAACCCTCCATATGCGCTCCCAACAGCAGGTCAGACACCTCTTGCACTTACTAAGCTGTCTTCCTCTAGCCTGCTCAGGGAATATTACAAAACCTTGCCATTCCCATTCTCTCCCTCTGGAAACATTGTCTATTGCTGTAAAACGTACACAGCTGCCAGTGTGGTTGTCTTTTGGATATATTCACCATGACTTTTCCCTCTCCTGGTGGTACACATGCCCAAGGCACCCTTCACTATACAAATATATATTTTTATACAATTATATAACTATAGCAATAACAGTTAATGTAATGTGATATCAGGATGTGAGATGATAAAGCATAATTATTACATATAAATAACTGCTCATACAAGTGCAGTATGATTTAAAACATAATACATAATTTCATTCCAGATATAGAACCTTATGGAAAATGATTGACAGATCTACCATCTTGGTGGCTAAACCTCCTTAATAAATGAAAGGAAAATAGAGAAGGAGCCGTGGCACTCCAAGTTTAAGAAGTCAAAAATGAAAGAGGGAATGAAATAATTGCAATAGATTAGGTTAGTAAGGAGGACATCGAGAGATTTAGTCATCTGAAGTTTCTGACAGGCTACTAAATTCTTCAAACAACAGTGTCTTGTTTAATTAATACTGAAATCCATGGGTGATTTCAGCTTTCTAAACAATCAATAGGAAACTTCTGATAGAGAGACAGGAAACAAAATTGCCTACAGTGAATAAATGATTCCTTACTCATTTCATCTCAAGTACATCACAGAGTGATGTGTGTATAGGCTGTGATAATTGTAAATGCATAGTTTATCTGAGTTTTCTTGTACTTTGTTTGAAATGGTGGATATCTGACCTAATGGATATTTCTCTAGGGTAATTTTATATAGGGCTCGACTGAATTGTGCTACGCATATGATCTCTAGATGACACGTAAATATTACACTCAATATGGCACCTTAGCTTAAACCAGAATCAGGAAAGCATTACTGTCTTTTATCTTATTGATCTAGCAAGGATAGTCAGATGGATAGATACCTTTGGGGAATAAGACAAAATCAAAATACTTTATTAATCTCAAAGGATATCATATCATAACATGACATAACATTTTCAAACTCCCTTAATCTAATTCAGGGATGTGGAGAGTCTGTGCCTATTCCTGGCAGCACTGGGCATAGAACAAAAACTTACCCAGGACAAAGTGCTTAAATCACTCAAATAATTAATCTCAGGACCCACTCAGGCACAGTCCCACATCAGTACACTTTCAGAGCAGGTCAGGTCAGGTTAGGGAGCATGTTCTGGTACAGCGTGTTGCCACATCCACCACACAATGAAACAGCTCGGGATCCCGGTTGGCAACCCCCCAGGCAGACACGTGGTCCAGTCCCACCCTCCGGAAATGACCATCTATCTGCCGCAGGCAGGTATTACATGGGCGTCCCCTTGGCCTATTCCAGCTACTTGGGTCCTCAGCAATGAGGATCACGTGAGCCGGACCACCCTCCGGGAATCGTGCCACACTGCTGTAACTGCCTTAACCAATGCTCCCTCATAATGCAGTAATATGCCTTATTCCAGACTCCATGAGCAATCGCTCATTCAACACGAAGTCAAACCAGCAGTACCCAAGAATTCTCCAAAGAGACACAGTACCGAAAGAGTACTGTCTTTGTTTCAGGTCACTGGATAGCGTCCATGTCTCACAACCATATAGCAAGACAGGAAACACCAGGACTCTGAAGACTTGGACCTTCATCTTTTTTCTGAGATATTGGGAGCACCACACACCTCTTTTCCAGTGACCTCATGATTTCATAGGAAGAATCACCAGAATGTCGCTGCTGAGGTAAGTAAACCTCTCAATGAGTTTGACATTCTCTCCGCAAACAAACAAACTGCTGATGGCTGTGCCCAAGAGGTCAGTAAAGGTCTGGATCCTGGTTTTTATTCAGGACGCTCGCAAGCCCAGACACTCAGACTCCTTGTCATTCAAAAGCAACAATCACAGCCTCTGTTGTGTCAGTGAAAATCACAGTATCATTGGCAAAGTCAAGTCAAGTTCTTCACCAACAGATGCTGGGTGCCTGACAAACCCTAGTATCAAGTGGAAAAAAAACACAAGAGACATTTGCCAATTAACCTAACACAAATGTCTTTGGGATTTTTTTTTAGAAAAAATTGAATATTCTGTGGGGAACACCCATGCATACATACAGTAAATTCAGACTCCACACAGAAAACCACTAGATACAGGATTGCAACCTAGAATGTTGAATTAATGTGACAGAAGCACTAACCTCTGTGCCACCCTGCCACCTAGAACAATGCAATCAGTGGTTAATGCAATTGTAACCATCGACAGACATTTAAATGTGGTTTTTAGCTGGGGGTTTAAACGAAAGTTGGGAGAATTTTTCAGGCTTCTGACAGGAAACAGTAGACATTAAGAGGGCAAGCCACTTTGACAAAAACTGACAAAAGCCTGATTTCAGTGAGGTCCACAGGGCCAACAGGATTTCATTTTTTAATGTTTACGTTGTGTGTTGTATAAATCCTCAGGGTTCTAGCCCCTGTATATATGCATTGTCTACAAAAAGGAGGAAATAACATCTAAAGAGCGGTTTACTACTCTTGGGGGTCAAGCTTATTGTGTTCTATCAATGTTTACTCACAGCAAATGATTTTCCTTTTTCCATTCATACTCCATTCAAAGATGTCTAAGTCCTCTTTTTCTAACACAACTATAATCCATCCATCCTCTTCCGCTTATCCAAGGTTGGGTCGCGGGGGCAGCAGCTTGAGCAGAGATGCTGAGACTTCCCTCTCCCCAGCCACTTCTTCTAGCTCTTCCGGGAGAATCCCGAGGCATTCCCAGGCCAGCCGGGAGACATAGTCCCTCCAGCGTGTCCTGGGTCTTCCCCGGGGCCTCCTCCTAGTTGGACGTGCCCAGAACACCTCACCAGGGAGGTGTCCAGGAGGCATCCTGATCAGATGCCTGAGCCACCTCATCTGACTCCTCTCGATGTGGAGGAGCAGCGGCTCTACTCTGAGCCCCTCCCGGATGACTGAGCTTCTCACCCTATCTTTAAGGGAGAGCCCAGACACCCTGTGGAGGAAACTCATTTCAGCTGCTTGTATTCGTGATCTCGTTCTTTCGGTCACTACCATAGATGAGGGTAGGAACATAGATCGACTGGTAAATTGAGAGCTTTGCTTTACGGCTCAGCTCCTTTTTTCACCACGACAGACCGATGCAGAGCCCTCATCACTGTGGACACCACACCGATCCGCCTGTCGATCTCACGCTCCATTCTTCCCTCACTCGTGAACAAGATCCCGAGATACTTGAACTCCTCCACTTGGGGCAGGATCTCGCTCCCAACCCTAGAGGGCACTCCACCCTTTTCCGGCTGAGGACCATGGTCTCGGATTTGGAGGTGCCGATTCCCATCCCAGGCGCTTCACACTCAGCTGCGAACCGATCCAGAGAGAGCTGAAGATCACGGCCTGATGAAGCAAACAGGACAACATTATCTGCAAAAAGCAGTGACCCAATCCTGAGTCTACCAAACCGGACCCCCTCAACACCCTGGCTGCACCAAGAAATTCTGTCCATAAAAGTTATGAACAAAATCGGTGACAAAGGGCAGCCCTGGCAGAGTCCAACTCTCACTGGAAACGGGTTCAACTTACTGCCGGCAATGCAGACCAAGCTCTGACACCGGTTGTACAGGGACCAAACAGCCCTTATCAGGGGGTCTGGTACCCCATACTCTTGGAGCACCCCCCACAGGATTCCCCAAGGGACACAGTCGAACGCCTTTTCCAAGTCCACAAAACTCATGTAGACTGGTTGGGTGAACTCCCATGCACCCTTCAGGACTCTGCTAAGGGTGTAGAGCTGGTCCACTGTTCCGTGACCAGGACGAAAACCACACTGTTCCTCTGAATCCGAGGTTCGACTGTTCGACGGACCCTCCTCTCCAAAACCCCTGAATAGACTTTTCCAGGGAGTCTGAGGAGTGTGATCCCTCTGTAGTTGGAACACACCCTCCGGTCCCCCTTCTTAAAGAAGGGGACCACCACCCTGGTCTGCCAATCCAGAGAAACCGTCCCTGATGTCCATGCAATGTTGCAGAGACGTGTCAACCAAGACAGCCCTACAACATCCAGAGCCTTGAGGAACTCCGGGCGTATCTCATCCACCCCCGGGGCCCTGCCACCAAGGAGTTTTTTTGACCACCCCGGTGACCTCAGTCCCAGAGATAGGGGAGCCCACCTCCGAGTCCCCAGGCACTGCTTCCTCATTGGAAGACATGTTAGTGGGATTGAGGAGGTCTTCGAAGTACTCCCCCCACTGACCCACAACATCCCGAGTCGAGGTCAGCAGCGCACCATCCCCACCATATACAGTGTTGACACTGCACTGCTTCCCCCTCCCGAGACGCCGGACGGTGGACCAGAATCTCCTCGAACTGTCCCGAAAGTCGTTCTCCATGGCCTCCCCAAACTCCTCCCATGCCTGAGTTTTTGCCTCAGCAACCACCAAAGCCGCATTCCGCTTGGCCTGCCGGTACCTATTAGCTGCCTCCAGAGTCCCACAGGACAAAAGGGACTGATAGGACTCCTTCTTCAGCTTGACAGCATCCCTCACCGCCTGTGTCCACCAACGGGTTCGGGGATTGCTGCCACGACAGGCACCGACCACCTTACAGCCACAGCTCCGGTCAGCCGCCTCAACAATAGAGGCACGGAACATGGCCCATTCGGACTCAATGCCCCCCACCTCCCTCGGGACGTGGTCGAAGTTCTGCTGAAGGTGGGAGTTGAAGCTATTTCTGACAGGGGTCTCTGCCAGATGTTCCCAGCAGACCCTCACAACACGTTTGGGCCTACCAGGCCTGACCAGCATCCTCCCCCACCATCGAAGCCAACTCACCACCAGGTGGTGATCAGTTGACAGCTCCACCCCTCTCTTCACCCGAATGTCCAAGACATGTGGCCGCAAATCCGACGACACGACCACAAAGTCGATCATCGAACTGAGGCCTAGGGTGTCCTGGTGTCAAGTGCACATATGAACACCCATGCTTGAACATGGTGTTTGTTATGGACAATCCGTGATGAGCACAGAAGTCCAATAACAAAACACCACTCGGGTTCAGATTGGGGGGGGCATTCCTCCCAATCACATCCTTCCAGGTCTCATTGTCACACAACTAAAATATTTTGCATTATTTGAATTTCATTTCTAATGAAGAAATATTTTGTGTTACATGACAGAAGCAAATATGATAGCTTATAATTTTGGTAATGGAATTGGTAACTTGTTACATGCATGTTTTGACAACAATATTTAGCTTTCAATGCATGCGTCCTATAAAAGAAACCCATAGATGAAGATTTTAATTTTCTGGTGGAACATGCTGGAGGCATTGGGATCACTAAGTGTACTGTAAGACATATGCTATGATATAAAATTGTTGAGCCTGGCCTATGAAGAGAAACTCCAGGGAAACAAAGTTTTATTTTCAACATAATACTACTCATGAATACTATTACACTTGTTGATTCTTTGTGCCAGTCAAGTACTTTTTGTATTGCTTGTGTCACCACTATTCTGTAGCTGACTTGACATCTTCATCTTTGGCGGACTGCATCCCTCACATTTAGTCAATCAGACTGGGAAACAGGTGGTCATTATGATGAGAATTAGGTTGGCTTAGCATGTCTTTGAGTTCACAGTTTCACGGTGCAGCCTCTGCAAATGGTGCAGTGTGAGCAGGCTCATGGTCATGAAACAGAAGGGAATGGTCAACACCTTTCCTTGCAGTATTTCCCTTAGTGAGTGCCACATATGCCAAAGCAAATTAGGATAACATGTTTCATAATACTGATCAATTATGTAGGCCTTTTAAGACATGTAATCAATTTGGCCTACACCCGAAACACCATAAAAATTGTGCAAATGATCTTGCCAGCATTGTCTTCCATCTTGAATTTCTTTGGTGATTGCCACACTCCCAGCATTTCAACTGTGTCACAGTGATACAGGTAGTCCCCAGGTTACGGACACCCGACCTACAACTTACGAATGAGGCCGCAGCTGTGACGCATGCGCCTCATTAACTACCGCTCCATCATCTTTGGCTGGAGGACGCTGCAAGTAGTGGCTGGAGGGGTGCAATTTCGCTGCTCGCAGAGTGTAGTGTCCCTGTGTCCCTCGGGCGGCTCCCGGTGGCAAGCGAGCGGTGAAATAAAAAACATAAGGTTGATGTTGATTCTTTAGATTTCACAACAGCACAGCTATTATAAATATATATACATCATGCTGGACAGCCAGAGCCCTTACCTGGACAGGAAAAAAGGCTGTTTTATGGAAGGACTGGGGAGAGGACATACACAGGGAATTATACTCCCTGGAGCGCTAGATGACACATTATATCCCTAACAGGGCTTCATGGGAGTTGGAGTTCGGTACAGCCCTGTTGGGTTCCATGGGTGCCTCCAGGAGCCCTACTTTGTCAGGCATCTGCCTCCCCAAAAGTGCTTCTGGAATGTGCTAACGGGTCAGCAGAATTACTCCCGGGTGCAGTATAAAAGAATCCCGTTGCCACTGCTCCAGGAGCCAGGGTCGGGAGGAAGAAGACAAAGTTTGCTGGAGGAGGAGTGGAGGCAGAAGCAGAGAGAACAACAGGAGGAAAGAATGAAGAGAGACAGAGGCGGAAAAAGAGAAAGCGTTGTTCCTGTGTAGTGTACTGTACTGTGCTGTGCTGTGGGAAATGTTTGGAAAGTGTTTCCCAGTGAATAAAGCCTGTGTTGTGCTTGAAAAACTTGTGTCTGTATATATATATATATATATATATATATATATATATATATATATATATATATATATATATATATATAAATATTTGCTCCTGGAGATCCACAAAGGGAGAAAATGAATCATGTATCATAAAGTAGTTTTTATTCCTGAGCTTTCAGCCCCTACCAGGGGCCTTCATCAGAGGATAATGCTTAGACTTACAAGAACCAAAGGCAATATATAGCAAAAAATTACGTGGATGGAGGGGGGCAGCGAGGGGGGGGGCTAAGTCAGTGTGAAAGGGGGGGGGGTTATTGGTTGTAAAGATTGTATTTATTACGAACATGTTCTTCTTAAGTTTGCATACGCTGGATTTATGTCCAAATGTCTGTTGATGGCGTTCTCATTTGATAGCCAAGATTCAGCCAGCTCCCTGGCACTTTTTGGTACTGGCCTTAAATCTTACTTGTACATTGTCCCAGTTAAATGTATGTCCTGTTGATTTAGTATGCGTGTAGATCAGTGATCATGAGTCCTTTCTTCTGACGGCGTTGCAATGTTCTTGTATACGTGTTACGATTCTTTTCGATGTTTGCCCTATGTATACCGCTGGGCAAGAATTGCATGGAATGCTATAAACTGCGTTTCGTGTTTCTGCTGTCGATTTCTTGTTTTTAGCCCAATGCAGAATGTAGCGCAAGCGAGAGAGAGAGAGACAGCGCGAGCGAGTGAGAGAGAGAGACAGCGCGAGCGAGTGAGCGAGAGAGACAGCGCAAGCGAGTGAACGAGAGAGAGAGCGCAAGCGAGTGAACGAGGGAGAGAGTGCGAGTGAGAGGGAGAGATAAATTTACATACAGCTCGTACAGTCCGGAACGGATTCATTGTATTTACATACAATCCTATGGGGGAAATTACTTCGGGTCTTGACCAAATCGGGTTGCGACCAGTTTTGGAATGAATTACGGTCGTGACCCGAGGTTCCACTGTACTGTGTATATACACAGTGTACACTGCATACTTTATGTACTGTATATATGTATATGTATATATATTTATACTAGCTGTTTTCTGTTTTATAAGAATTATATTCAATTTTTGTTTTGCAATGCATGCTTATATTATGAATCTTCTTCTTCTTCTTTTGGCTGCTCCCGTTAGGGGTCGCCACAGCGGATCATCTTCTTCCATATCTTCCTGTCCTCTGCATCTTGTTCTTTTACACCCATCACCTGCATGTCCTCTCTCACCATATCCGTAAACCTTCTTTTGCCTGGCAGCTCTATCCTTAGCATCTTTCTCCCAATATACTCAACATCTCTCCTCTGTACATGTCCAAACCAGAGCAATCTTGCCTCTCTGTCTTTGTCTCCCAACCGTCCAACTTGAGCTGACCCTCTAATACACTTGTTTCTAATCCTGCCCATCCTAGTCATGCCCAGTGCAAATTGTAGCATCTTTAACTCTGCTACCTCCAGCTCTGTCTCCTGCTTTCTGGTCAGTGCCACCACCTCCAACCCATATAACATAGCTGGTCTCACTACCGTCCTGTAGACCTTCCCTTTCACTCTTGCTGATATCCGTCTGTCACAAATCACTCCTGACACTCTTCTCCACCCATTCCACCCTGCCTGCACACTCTTTTTCACCTCTCTTCCACAATCCCCATTACTCTGTACTGTTGATCCCAAGTATTTAAACTCATCCACCTTCACCAACTCTACTCCTTGCATTCTCACTCTTCCACGGACCTCCCTCTCATTTACACAAATGTATTCTGTCTTGTTCCTACTGACCTTCATTCCTCTCCTCTCTAGAGCATATCTCTACCTCTCCAGGGTCTCCTCAACCTGCTCCCTACTATTGCTACAGATCACAATGTCATCAGCCAACATCATAGTTCACGGGGACTTCTGTCTAATCTCATCTGTCAACCTGTCCATCACCATTGCAAATAAGAAAAGGCTCACAGCCGATCCCTGATGTAATCCCACCTCCACCTTGAATGCATCTGTTGCTCCTACCGCAGACCTCACCATTCACACTTCCCTCGTACATATCCTGTACAACTCTTGCATACTTCTCTGCCACTCCTGACTTCCTCATACAATACCACAGCTCCTCCCGAGGCACCCTGCCATATGCTTTCTCCAGGTCCACAAAGACGCAATGCAACTCCTTCTGGCTTTCTCTATACTTCTCCATCAACACCCTCAGAGCAAATATCACATCTGTGGTGCTCTTTCTTGGCATGAAACCATACTGCTGCTCACTAATCATCACCTCACTTCTTAACCTAGCCTCCAGTACTCTTTCCCATAACTTCATGCTGTGGCTCATTAATTTTATCCCCCTGTATCTCCACATCATCCAACTTCTTCTCTCTCTCGTTCTCTTCATTTATCAGCTTCTCAAAGTACTCTTTCCATCTGCTCAACACACTCTCCTCGCTTGTGAGTACGTTTCCATCTTTATCCTTTATTACCCTAACCTGCTGCACATCATTCCCAGCTCAGTCCCTCTGTCTAACCAATAGGTACAGGTCCTTTTCTCCCTACTTAGTGTCCAACCTCTCATACAACTCATCATATGTCTTTTCTTTTGCCTTCACCACCTCTCTCTTCACCTTGTGCCTTATCTCCTTGTATTCTTGTCTACTTCCTGCATCTCTCTGACTATCTCACTTCTTCTTCACCATCCTCTTCATCTGTATACTCTCCTGTACTTCCCCATTCCACCATCAGGTTTCCTTTTCCTCCTTCTTCTTTCCAGATGGCACGCAAAGCACCCTTCTTGCTGTCATTATTACTACATCTGCTGTAGTTTCCCAACTGTCTGGTAATTCTTCACTACCACCCAGTGCCCGTCTCACCTTCTCCCTAAACTCAACCTTGCAGTCTTCCTTTTTCAACTTCCACCATTTGATTCTTAGCTCTGCCCTCACTCTCTTCCTCTTCTTGATCTCCAAAGTTATCCTACAGACCACCATCCTATGCTGCTTAACTACATTTTCCCCTGCCACCACTTTGCAGTCTTCAATCTCCTTCAGATCAACTCTTCTGCATAGGATGCAATCTACCTGTGTGCATCTTCCTCTACTCTTGTACGTAACCCTATGTTCCTCCCTCTTCTTAAAATACGTATTCACCACAGCCATGTCCATCCTTTTGGCAAAATCCACTATCCTCTGACCTTCTTCATTTCTCTCCTTGACACCATACCTACCCATCACCTCCTCGTCTCCTCTGTTCCCTTCACCAACATATCCACTGAAATATGCTCCAGTCACCACTTTCTGTCCTTCATCCAACTTACTCCAAAAATCTTCTTTCTCATCCATTGCACGCCCAACTTGCGGGGCATATGCACTAACAACATTCATCATCACACCTCCAATTTCCAGCTTCATAATCATTACACTGTTTTACACACTATTCACCTCCAAAACACTCTTGACATACTGTTCCTTCAGAATAACCCCTACTCCGTTTCTCCTCCTATACACACCATGATAGAACAATTTGAATCCACCTCTGATCCACCTGGCCTTACTCCCCTTCCATTTAGTCTCTTGCACGCACAATATATCAACCTTCCTTCTCTCCATCATATCTGCTAACTCTCTCCTCTTACCAGTCATACTGCCAACATTCAAAGTTTCTACCCTCAGTTCCACTCTCTTTACCTTCCTCCTCTCCTCCTGCCTCCGGACACGTCTCCCCCCTCCTCCTCTCCTTCGGCCAACAGTAGCCCAATTTCCACCAGCACCCTGTTGGTTAACAGTACTGGTGGTGGTTGTTGTTAACCCAGGGCTCGACTGATCCGGTATGGAAATTTGTATTGTTGTCCGCATATTGATTTGGCAACATTTTACACCGGATGCCCTTCCTGACGTAACTCTCCCCATTTATCCAGGCTTTGGACTGGCACAAAGAAACACAAAGGTTTGTACATCCCATGTGGCTGGGTTGCATGCTTATATTATGAATGATGGTAAATTAAGAGTGATAACTAAAACACTTACCATTAACCGGATAAAAGAGATAAGTAAAGCCAATTGTGTGAAAGGACTCAACTTTAAATCTTGAAAAGAGCTATTCTTATGTCATTTTGAGTTGGCTACATAATGTGCTTGCCTTGTAATTGTTTCTAAAAACTGTGTGAACCTACTATGGGGTACAGATGTTAAGCAATCTATTGTATAAAAAGTAAGTTTAAAGAAGAACATTTGTCCATTAAATTCTTCTATATTTTTTGGGTTATGGTCCTATTCTTAGGTCACCCCAGGCTTAAAACTAAAAGTAGAATATACTGAAATTACCTATATTATTTGCATATGCTATACAGTACATTAATTTAAAGTACACTTAACAGGTTTAAAATTTCACAGTTGGTCTGTATAACTATGATAATATTTCTGCCTGAAAAAAATGCAGTCAAATCTCATTAGATGGAAGAAATGATCATGCCCATGTATAATGCATAACACTTCTCCAGCTTACTTACTTTCTGGCATCAATTGACATCAAGAGATGTTTATTTTTGGTTTGAATTTCTGCTTAGTTGCCTGATTTCTGAACGTTCCCAACATTTTGATGGCTTAAAAGCCTGTTGCGTATATTTTCACATGTTTGAGTTTATAATGCTTGATGATTAAAGAGGAAAATGCAGGGTGGTGCTAAAATAACACAAACAGCATTACAGAAGAAGTCCTCAAGTATTTTTCAGAATCCTCTTTCACTTCTCAGACATCCTGAGCACACCTTAAGAAACCAGCAGGCTTCATTTACTCAATTACCCATGAACTGACATAACTGTATACAAGTGCATTTTAAATCAGTGCATGGGCAGAACAACCCTCTGATCATCATGTAGTAAAGCCACATACATTGCATTTTTTGGTCAAGACTAACTTAGACTAATAGTTTGAGTGTGAAGCCCAAAAATATTTTAAGACTTAGAATGTTTTTACTATAGTTAAAGAAGTACAGAATTTTGTTCTGAATTATGCTTCACAGCACACCATTTAATCACAAAACATATTCACGCATATACAGTATCCAGGCTCATATTAGGCCAATTTAGCATCACAAATGATTTATGACTTATTTATTGTCACACATGTGCATCTGAGGGACACCTCAAGGACTCATCCTAGACATGTAATACCCCCGCCGTGGTAAAAGGGGGGTGCTCTTCCTCAACCCAGAGAAAAAAAACCCTGAGGGCAACTGGTCACACACCTTCTGGCAGGACTGGTATAAAAAGGAGACGCCCTCAAATGTTGCCATCTTACTTGGACCCGATCCTTTGATAAGGACTGAGTTCCCCAAATCTGTGATCCTGAAGACGCCATCCCATCCTCATTTAGCCATAGAGTGAATTTATGTTTATTTCAGTGCCACTGTGTGCCTGTTTATTTGTAAAACGAATACAGGGGGCGACCCAGCTGGCAGCCAACACTTTGTGAGAGTCTGGAGTGCTCCTTCAACTTGTCCACAATATTTAGGAAGCAAAAAGGTGCAAAAGTGATAGATAAGGACAGAGCGTACAGAGTCCACACAGGATTAAAAATGTCTTGCTTTGCGTCTGGTACAGCTGAAATTGTCTCCAGCTCTTACAACCTTGAAATGGATTAAATATGTTTGACAACAGAATGGATGAATGGACAAAGCAAAGCCAAATACTGCTTCAACTCTAAAGAAAATTTTAGGTTTGACGATTGTAATAATTAATTTTCAGGATTTAGAGATGTTTTAATATGTGTAAGCATCACCAAATCAAAGTTTCATACTAAAGTATCTATCTATCTATCTATCTATCTATCTATCTATCTATCTATCTATCTATCTATCTATCTATCTATCTATCTATCTATCTATCTAATGACATTGCTATGAAAATACAGTAAAGCAAGTTCAACATTAATATATCATTACATATTAATCAGGTATTGTCCCTGATTCCCTGGCCACCATGTCTTTAATGTTCAGTCCAATCCCAAATTTGCCATATCTAAAGAATTAGAGGAAACTTTCATCTTTTACGTTGAATCCTAACTTCTAAAACATAATTTAATTTTGTCTTTTGTACTACACAGATCTGGCCTAAACCTTGTGCTGTAACCCTATTTCCTTTAATGTTAAAAATGCCACATTAATTATGCATGAAAACATAAAGTGCAGCTTTTGAAACTGTTGACCATAGCATTTTGCCACACAGGCGAAAGAATTTGAATGGACTGTTAAATACTGTTCTTGCTTCGTTCATGCCATACTGCTCTAATTGTTTTCAATAAGTGAAATATAAAGACTGTGCTCCATCTTTTGAATCTACAGTAGGACATACTGGACTAAGACCAGTTACTTTCTTATTAGTTGTGTTATGAAATTCTTTAAAATAATTGTTTTAAAGTCACTCTGCAAGGGGTTAGATATACTGTACTGTACATTTATTTATTAAACAGATCTTCTGGAGAGAAGCAAGTGAGTTCTGCATTTACCTGAAACCTCTCTGGCTAACAAAGATATTTTTCCAGGTTTTAGTCCCAAGATAAGAAAAACAGCAAGAATGGAGTAAATCATCTTATGGACTGTGAAAGAGCTGCAGAAAAACTACTTATTACATGTTAGAGCCTGTGCAATCTTTGGGAGAAGCTGGTGGAAATCTATTATCCTTATAATAGCAATAAATATATAAGAATACATACTGTATGTATAAAAAAAAATATAAGAACATAGAAAGAGGTAATTCAGTTGTATTCAGATGACTTTTGTCTGTTTTTATCAATTATAGTGAATCATGATCCCATGATTACTGCATGTCATTTAATAACTGATTTACTGAAGTAATAAGCAAATGAGGGCAACACAGGACTTCTTACAAAATTCTTTCAGATACTGGCAGCTCAGCAAACTGCAAGACTGACAACTGGTAAAAGACAAAGTCTGAATTTCATGTAACTGAATCTGCCCATAACATAGGTGCTGTTTATGACGTGGGTTAAATCTTCAGTCATTACATTCCTAAACTATCGGAGTTCTTCAACTTACATGCATTCTTAAATTAGGATAATGTCTTAGCGTGCAAAAAAGTAAGCTTAAACCTGTCTTTTTAATTCTAATGGAAATCACTATGCTTGCTATTAAGTTAGTCTCTTTATTTTAGATTCCACTGAATCCTGGTGGGGAAGCTTGGCACTAACATCATTTCTGATCAGATTTCGAAGGAGTATGATATCAGAACTGCCAGACTCAAATCATTGTTAAAATGAAGTATAATCATCAACACTAGCTTTCATGATCACTTCGCCAACAGGGATTCTGACTTTCTTTCTTCCAAACAATTTTGAATTCCAGAGGCTTACTACTTATACAAACTGTTGTTAAAGACTAGAATTTGCCTTTCTCTACTTTTTTGTACTGAATTTTAAAGAAAGGAAATAAAAGGTTAAAGATTATTTTCACGCTGAAAAGGAAAACAGGTAAGAGACACATCGTTTCCGCTACATTGCCTTCTTCAAGTATTCATCATGTTGCTTTAATCTTTTTTACGTAGATGTGTGATGCCCTGAGGTGCCCACAGCCTTGGCATCACCTGTTAACGAACATTAAAATTCATGAAACTGAGATGGACTAGTGTAATGGGGACACATGACAAAGTGTAGTTTATTCCGAATGAATAAACAAAGCAGTGTCTCAGCAAAAGTATGGTTAGGTCAGGTTCAGGTCCAGGTCCAGTTGGGGAGCATGCACTGGTACAGCGCATTGGCGCGTCCAACACACGACAAAACAGTTTTGGATCCTGGTTGGCAACCCCCCAGGCAGACATGCTGTCCAGTCCCGCCCTCCAGAAATGACCATCTATCTGCCGCAGCCAGATGTTACGTGAGCACCTGGTCCAGCTGTTTGGGTCCTCAACAGTGAGGATCCTGTGAGCTGGATCACCCTCAGGGAATCGCTCTACATGGCCATGGTGCCGTACCTGATGCTCCCCCACAATGTAGGTAATGTACCTCATTTAGCACTCCATGAGAAACCACTCATTCGACACAAAGTCAAACCAGCAGTACCCAAGGATTCTCAGAAGAGACACAGTACCAAAGGAGTCCAGTCTTTGTCTCAGGTCACTGGATAGTGTCCATGTCTTGCAACCATGTAGCAAAATAGGAAGCACCAGGACTCTAAAGACTTAGACCTTCATCCTTTTGCAAAGATATTGGGAGGGCCACACATCCCTTTCCAGTGACAACATGACCCCCCCATGCTCTCCCAATCTGTCTACTGACTTCATAGGAAGAGTCACCAGAGGCATGAATGTCACTACCGAGGTAAGTAAACCTCTCAACAAGGTCGACACTCTCTCTACAGACAGACACTCTGCTGACAGCTGTGCCCAAGAGGTCATTAAAGGCCTGGATCTTGGTTTTTATCCAGGACACTCGTAAGCCAAGGGCAGATAAAGAGGCGTTTGTTAGAGGAATCTGTGAGCAAGTGACACACCATCTATGGTCTAGTGACTCACATCATGCTTACAGAGGAATCGAAGCATTACACACATCTGAATCTGTCCCTTGAAGAGTCACAGTCAGGGCGGCTGATGGAATGGTCTTTACGGATGACACTGCAGTTGTGACCCGCTGGACTGACTACTTTGAGGAGCTGTTTAAAACTGATCCTTCATCTAAGACGTTGGATATCTCTGGGTCCACGGTTCTTGAGGCTGAACTTCCAACTAGCTGTGAACCACCTAATCTCACTGAATTACAAATCACTGAATGTTACAATTGGTTGTTTTATTAATCTGCTTTTGCATGATTGTTTGTATTGTGTTTATTTTAATGCTTGTTTTGTACATCTCTTTGGTGCAACCTCTGTTGTTTAAATTTGCTTTTATAAATAAATAATCTAATCTAATCTACTGAGATTGCACAGGTGGTGAACTAGCTTGAGGGCAGGGAAGGCTACAGGAATCTGTGGTATCTGGGGTGAACTTCTCCAGACTGGTAGTAAGGCTGTCCTTCTGACATTGCAAGCAATCCTTGCTTCCATTTGAGAGACGGGCGTCATCCCAACTGACTGGAAAACAGGACTTGTCGTTGCTACCTGGAAAGGGAAGGATGATAACCTGAATTGCGGCAACTACAGGAGGATAACACTGTTCTCAGTGCCAGGTAAAGTTCTTGCTAGGGTCATCCTCAATAGGATACAGTACGTGATCACTTGCTCAACTACCAGCAACCAGAGCAGTCTGGTTTTATGCCTAAGAAGTCTACCATCGACCGCATCCTGGCACTGAGGGTTCTCATGGAGCACAAATGCAAATACTGGCAGAGCTTCTTTGCAGCCTTTGTTGATTTTCGTAAAGCGTTCAACTCAGTTGATCAAGCTGCCCTGTGGGACATCTTGAGACTTTGCTGGATCCACTCAAAGTTGATGGATATCATGGCTGGCCTGTACACTGGTACTGCGAGTACTGTGGAGAGTGGAGGCAGAACCACTGCGTTTTTCCCAGTTGATTCTGGGGTTCATCAGGGGTGTGTACTTGCTCCTATCTTGTTCAGTGCTTACATGGACTGGATGATGGGCAGAGCCGTGGGGTCCATTAGCAGTGGGGCATCTGTACTTGAAGAGAGATTCACTTATCGTGACTTTCCCAACGGTTCTGTGATCTTAGTGGAGTCAATGGAGGCTCTGATCGGGGTTCTCAAGAGACTGAGCAAGGAGTCTGAGTGTCTGGGCTTGGGAGTGTCCTGGATAAAAACCAAGATCCAAGCCTTAAAAATACAGTGCAGTTCAATAAATAAATAAGCCAATAAATATTCCATCAAAAGAACAGTGCTTAGTGTGGGAGTAAAATCAATAAATAAATCCAAATAAATATGTTACAAATTACGACAGAGGTAAAATCTGGATCTCTTTCTCTGTTCTTCTTTGAGCTGCAGTGTATCTCTCTTCCTTGCCTCCTCCTGCTCACACATCAAGTGCAAGAACAGTCATCTATTAAATGGCTTTTGTCCCAGCCACCTCAGCTGGTCTCTGCTTGAACTCCCATAGCCAAGCCCATTTTTCCACCATTATCCCTAGGCATCTGTAAGATGATCCATGAAGTCCTCAGTTGCTCCTGCTGCTCCAAAGCTCAACATGGGTAAATCATCTGTCACTCACTTCCCATGAGGCCTTCCAATCACCCTCCCATCCATAGCACTGGCTTGTCCTCCCAATCTACTCTTTCTCTTCCTCCCAAATTGTTCTCCTTGATTTTCGATCATATATTTCTTTCTTGATCTCTTTCTCTACTCTGATCTCATCCATCCCCTGTACTACTCAGACTCCTCTGCATACTTTGTGGGTCCAATGACCTGTTGAGCATCAAAGAGGAAACTGAATGAGTTAACCACGTTTGCATGTGAATATGCTGTCAACTTCTTCCTTAACTCCCCACGGGCACAGTGGTTTCCAGCAGCACACATTCATTCAACCCCCCAAGTCTGAGTTGCACTCATTTTTCACACAAAAATCCCGCAAGGCCACAGACCTTTATTGCATACTGAAGCACAAGATGTAGTAGAAGTACTAGCAGTAGTATTGTCACTTGTACATAAATTAGTTAAGCTGACCAACATGCAATGTGTTGTCTCTCTCCAGCACCATGATAAACAGGAATGTATTAAAATATATAACTTAATTTTATTTAACAGAAAACACAATTCAGGTCTCCTGATATACTCCTAATTCCTATTTCCATGTTTGCATGTCTTAAAATCTGGCATAGTTAGCATTCTTTACTAATGTTTCTATGATGGAATTACCATTACACCCATAACTAAAAAAAGTAAAGGAACCCCAAGACTAAATCCTCTGTATTCTGTAGAAGCTCATCTTTGACAATTATTTTATGTCCATTATTATGTCTCTTCTAAATATTCTATTTGTATTTTTTTATTATAAAAACAGAACTGCACACTATTAAAGCAGATATTTTCTATGTGTGCCTTTAAGTACAAAATGCTTCATTTGGTACTGTACATACTCTTTAAAGCAAATGTACTAAAGAAAAATTGAGTTTTGTGCCTTGAAAATGGTCAATGTAATAAAGTCCTGCTGATAGTTTATTAAACTATACAGAAAAATCTTGTTAAGCTGGGTAATTTCTGCCAGCCCATAGTTAATTCAAAAATTAGGACCTTGGTATGAACAACCAAATCAGTTCATTTCTACTTTTCCTTGGCATTTTGTTTAGTTTTGACTTCAATCTCTTTTCTTTTTATTTGCAAAGCTTTGAACGGTTTATGTACACTTTGCCTTCCTAAACTTAAATAATATTTACAGATTTACACTACAGGGAATTCTATATTTTCTAGGTTAAACAAAATGACTGCAGTTAGCAAAGCTTTGAACTTCAAGGCCCTTAAAGTTTTAAATGATCTAACAGGCAATAAGAGATCTGTCCTATTACATGGGCACTTTAAGAGAGCCCACAGATGCATTATTTTACTAAAATACTGGTATGAATCAATATTATATATATACACACACACACGTTTTATATATACATACACACAATATATATATTTGGTTTTGTTTTTTTTTTGTTTTTTTTTTGTTCTTTATTTCGCCTTATACAATTTCTTATATTAGGAATTTGGTAGTTTTCGCATACCCCTTGGGGTCAGAGCGCAGGGTCAGCCATTGTACAGTGCCCCTGGAGCAATTACAGGTTAGGGGCCTTGCTCAAGGGCCCAGCAGAGCAGTGGCCTTTTGCCAGTGACGGGGATTCGACCGGCAACCTTCGGGATACCAGCGCTGCTCCTTAGCCTCAGAGCCACCACTCTGCCCTAACTGTATATATTGGTATGACAAACTAAGAAGCTCATTATCTGTCATGCTTTACATTTACCAACATACCTGCCCATACTTTAAAATGTTACATTAATTTCAAAAAGCTTTGCCTTTTCTCTGCCAATCTTGGATCCTGCCAGCTTATTCCATTGCAAATCCTCAATGACCTTGAAGTCACATTTGAACTTTTAATGTTGCATTATGGCTACAATCAAAATGTTCTTCAGTTCTCATCAAAATGTTGCTACAGTCCAACTCGACACTCCATGTCCAATGCAGAAATTCACTGTCATGTTTTCCTTATGCCTTGACCAGTTTACTGCAATTTTGATTTCATCCTATAAAGTGTATTGACAGATGGAAGCAGACTCAAGCTGCTGTTTTAAGAGTGCCAAAATAATGAATTTATCACTTCTCAATTAGCTTGACCACAAAATCATCATGAACAACATTTCACAATCTTCAAATCTTTCCAATTGACTTAAAAAAGGTGCTTTCACGTCTAGTTCATTTGGATCAGTTTATTCGAACTCCAGCGTGATTCCCCTGAAAGTCTTCTTCGTTTAGGTAGATGTGAACACGCCAGTCACACTCTAGTGTGGAAAAAATTCAACCATACCGAAAACCTTTGGAAAGGGTGGTCTTGGTGTGGTACCTAGCAAACCCTGGAACAATTCGCTTGAGGTCTGCATGTGATCCAGAAAAGACCAAAAGTTCACATCTACCTAAATGAAGCAGACTTTCAGGGGAATCACGCTGGCGTTCGAATAAACTGATCCAAATGAACTAGATGTGATCACCTTAACTCCAATAATTTATTTGAGATCTATCAATCTGGCTTTAGGCGTTATCATAGTGTTGAAACGGCACTCCTGAAAGTGTTCAACGACATCTCTCTTATTACTGACTCAGGTGATGCGGCAGTCCTTCTCCTCCTTGACCTGTCCGCTGCCTTTGACACCATCAACCATGAGATATTGCTGTTGCGGCTTGAACATCTTGTTGGGCTTAAAGGGGCTGCTCTTAACTGGTTCAGGTCATATTTAACTGGTAGACACTTTTCAGTGACTTTTAATTCCTCTTCTTCATCTACTGCTCCTCTTAAATATGTTGTTCCTCAGGGATCCATTTTGGGTCCTATTTTATTCTCCATATACCTTCACCCTATTGGAGCGATTTTTAGGAAATTTTACATTTCTCTTCACTGCTATGCTGATGATACTCAGGTTTATATTCCTGTCTGCAACTCTGCAACAAATCAACTCCACAACTGTCTGTCTGAACTAAGATCCTGGATGGCTAATAATTTTCTTGATCTAAATCAAAATAAAATGGAGGTGCTTATATGTCCTCACAGGTGGCGCAGTGGTAGGTAGTGCTGCTGCTTTGCAGTAAGGAGACTGTGGAAGATTGTGGGTTTGCTTCCCAGTTCCTCCCTGTGTGAATAGCACTTTGAGTACTGAGAAAAGCGCTATATAAATGTAAAGAATTATTAAAGAATTATTATTATTATAGTGGGTCCATCAGCTAAAGCCCAAATTGGTCTTGGACTTCTCGGCTCTTTCTCTGTCTTTTCCAAACCTCAAGTCCGCAATCTTGGTGTTACCTTTGATAGTAACCTCTCTTTTGAGAAACAAGTAAATTCTGTAGTTAAGAGTTGCTTTTTCCAACTTCGTCTATTACGTAAGATAAAGCCTTTTTTATCTTCTAGGGATCTTGAGATAGCTACTCATGCTTTTATTTTTTCTTGCCTCGATTACTGCAACTCGCTGTATTCTGGGATTAATAAATCCCTGATACACTGGTTACAGTTGGTCCAAAATGCTGCCGCTCGCTTTCTGGTTGGGGCAAGAAAGTATGACTCTGTTTCTCCTATTTTAGCTTCTTTACACTGGCTGCCTGTCAGTTTTCAAATTGATTTTAAAATCTTGCTGCTTGTTTTTAAATCTTTACATGGGCTTGCTCCTGCCTGTTTATCTGAACTGTGTGTTTTACACCAGCCATCTAGAGTGCTTAGATCTTCTGGTCAGCTGTCTCTGGTTGTCCCTCGCACCAAGTGTAAAACCAACGGGGACAGGGCCTTTGCAGCTGCTGCTCCTCGCCTGTGGAACTCTTTACCTCATCATATAAAGGAGTCGTCTACAATTGAACTGTTTAAAACAAGGCTAAAGACTCATATCTATTCACTTGCATTCTGTGACCTTCAGTAATACTGATGGTTTCCTCTTTGTGATTATATAACATTACTTCTATTTTTTATGTATATAACATTACTTCTATTTATTATGTATTTTATTTTATGTTCATATATTTTGTTTCTATTTATGTTTTATGTTAATTTGTTTTGTTTTTCTTTTATACTATTATTGTAAAACACTTTGGCCACAGCATTACTATGTTGTTTTAAATGTGCTATATAAATAAATTGACATTGACCAATTTAACTACATGAAATACTGTGTATTATGCGTGACATTTTGTGTGCTGTGGTAGTCAATCTGAGTGTCTGCAGTCTATAGTTGACAATCTCATTCATAGCATAATGATTTGAAGATTAACATGGAAAATTCAAAACAATAAAGGTAAAAAAAAATACACACACAGGTACAAACATAACACAATTTAAATAAAATGATTAGCGCAATTACTCAATCAGTCTCACTGTGCATTATTTTAAAAATAATCAGTAATGTTCACAAAAATGTTAAGGCTGTCATACAGTTCACAAGTAGTATTCTATACATTGGTGCTGTTTTATGTGCATTTTGCACCCAACTGTGTAAAGCTAAAACAGACATCAATCCAAAATTGATTTTTTGAAGGTCAATGCTTAATGTGCATTTTACAACTCATATTTTGTCTTTTTATTCAATGAAAGCCCCTTAAAATGACATGTAAAAGACCACCGGATTTTTGCAGCCTGGCATAACATCATCGCTTCTCAAACAGTAGGTGTGCATTTCAAAATAAAACATGACAGTGTTACAAATACTTTCTTTGTGCTTCCTCAGGTCTTTCAAGTCGGCCTCTAAAGATCAGCCTTAAACTCATCACTTATCTCATTTATCTTATAATTGTTACAAAATTTATTTTTTATCAGTAAATTTCTTTTTTGAACTCTACAGTAGTTTACATTGGAGTTTAAATTTTCTACAGCTTTTCAATTTTTATTATAAATGTATCCTGAATTGAGTGACACAGTAGAGCAGTAGTTTTGAATCTTTCTTCAGGATGTCATCTGCGTTAGCAAGTTCATCCCACATCTGTGTAGGTTTCCACACATCACCTAATACGTTCATGTTGGTGAACTAGTGATTGCAAACTAGTAGTGCATGGGTGTTAGGGGTCGTCTGTGATGCAAAAACTTGTGAACCACTGGGCCTTGTTCTTTAATCTTGGTCTTAATCTAGAATTCATGCCATGATACCCATAATACGGCTCATGAATTGGAAATGTGGGCTACTTTAGCCATGTAATTGAGGGCCCTTAGCGCCCTTCACATGGCAAACAGTGAGAAGTCAACTTGAATATAAAGCCTTTGAATTACAGCACAGACTGCATAACAAGAAGAACAGCAGTGCCTTCAGCTCAGTGTCAAGTGCGATATCCACAATGCAAGCACTGATGAAGAAAAACAAGCAACACATTGTAACTTCTTCAACATATGTAAGAACAAACTATTTGCAACATATACGATATACATGGTATCAACAGCTGTGAGCATCACATGAGTACCGAAAAGAGTTTACTACAGTACAGTGATCCCTCGCTATATTGCGCTTCGCCTTTCACGGCTTCACTCCATCGCGGATTTTATATGTAAGCATATTTAAATATATATCGTGGATTTTTCGCTGCTTCGCGGGTTTCTGCGGACAATAGGTCTTTTAATTTCTGGTGCATGCTTCCTCAGTTGGTTTGCCCAGTTGATTTCATACAAGGGACGCTATTGGCAGATGGCTGAGAAGCTATCCAGCTTACTTTCTCTCTCTCTCTCTCTCTTGCGCTGACGTAGGGGGGTGTGAGCAGGGGGGCTGTGTGCAGCTGCTTCCTGAAAGGACATGCTGCACGGAGCTTCGCATACTTAAAAGCTCAAAGGGCACGTATTGATTTTTTTATCTGTCTCTCTATCTCTCTCTATCTCTCTCTCTCTCTCTCTCTCTCTCTCTTCCTCTCTCTTCCTGCTCCTGACAGAGGGGGTGCGAGCTGCCGCCTTCAACAGCTTTGTACCGGCGGTGCTTCGCATACTTAAAAGCCAAAAAGCCCTATTGATTTTTTTTTTGACTGCTTGCTTTGCACTCCTTTGAAAAGGAAGATATGTTTGCATTCTTTTAATTGTGAGACAGAACTGTCATCTCTGTCTTGTCATGGAGCACAGTTTAAACTTTTGAAAAAGAGACAAATGTTTGTTTGCAGTGTTTTGAATAACGTTCCTGTCTCTCTACAACCTCCTGTGTTTCTGCGCAAATCTGTGACCCAAGCATGACATTCTAAAAATAACCATATAAACATATGGTTTCTACTTCGCGGATTTTCCTATTTCGCGGGTGGCTCTGGAACGCAACCCCCGCGATGGAGGAGGGATTACTGTATTCAGAATGCAATAATGAGAACAACACTGTCATTCATGCCAACAAAGGAGGAGTACCTTGGACATTTCATGAGCACTACCTAGGAACGATAAAGAAAATCATATGTGATTAAAGAATTGGTGGTACAGGCTGTCTCTGCTATGTAATTGGGTTTCAGATCATTTGCAAGTCATACATACCGTTATGGCAAGAAAAAAGTGGCAGCACCCACCACGGAAAGTCCTGGGAGTGCTGTGTTTCGTAAACATGATTCACCTTTCTTCTATGACCAAAGATCTGAGCATTTCCAAGTAAACCATATTTCTGAAGTTTACCCCATTTCCCTTCAATTGTCTCCACATCTAAAAGACCATTGCGGTTGGAAGGGTTTTTTGTTAAGTTAAAATTTACTAATTGTTTTTTTACTATACCAAACTAAAATGCACTAAATTCTGATGTCTGTATGCTAACAACTAAATGATATCTGCATTCTGGATACTGTTTTGATTATTAGAGAAGCCCTCCACCTCATGTGACTGCTGATGTTATTCTCGCCAGTGTCACCCACATGTGCACCTGAGAGGCAACCTTCGGGGCTCATTTAAAGATTGTTACCCTCTGAACCAGAGGGTGGCGCTGTTGCCTAATGCCTTTTCTTTTCCTCCCTCTGCAGAATGGATTGACGGTCCTTCCACCTCTGATATCACTTCGGGTTCTGCCTTCCCGAGCCTACCTCTTTTATGTCTTCAAATTGAAAACTGGTTTCAGCGCCATCTTGGGGCAGTCTGAAGAAGATTTGAACAAAACATGCATTGCATTCAGTTTCAATATACGGGGCTCATCAAGGTGCCCAAACCCTTTCCAATAAGTCTTTTGTTTGATTACATAGGAATTACCCAACAAATTCAATGAATTATTATTATTATTATTATTATTATTTATGCTGGCCCACTTAACCCAGTAGCTTAATGTCTGCAGGCTACTAGGAATACTCCGATCAGGTTTTTTTAAGGCCAATATAGATCACCGATTTCATGTTACTTGATCAGCCGATTCCAATACGGATTTTGATCATTTATCCCTTTAAAATACTTTTTACACTATCCTCCTACATAACAAGACACACAGAAGCCTTATGTCCTATATTAAAGTGTATTTTTATAATTAAACTGTAGACCACAGCTGTTAACTGTTCATTTTTTATTAGCAAGATGAAATTCTGTAAGCTTATTGTTCAGTGACCATAAAATGCTAAAATAACTAAAATTTCCTTAAAATACATTCATTAACAAATAAAATATGCACAAAAATATTTATCCATAATACATATGGCATTAAAAAAAAATCAAATGCTTCTCATAATTACAAGGTATCCTATAGTTTATTTTTTTTTTGTAATGTACCTATTTGAAACAATGTTTAATTAAAAACAGTAGTTTTCACAATTTTTCTAACAACAAATACTGTATATATATATATATATATATATATATATATATATATATATATATATATATATATATTCTCACACAATCAGTTAATTGATATTCTAAATGCTGCTCAAGTGTAAAATATACATGCATTTACTGTATATGTTTTAATCACTTTAAATTGTTAATTGCACTACAGTGTTTTGCTTTTAAAATGTACAATTACTATATTTATACAGGTGTGTTTTTTTCTTCAGTTTATCAACTAGACATTCATAATTCCTGTAATTATAAATATGGATTACCATTTTAATTATGTAGTACCTGTTTCTTACCAAAATTTGTGCTGTATGACACAAAGCAACAAATAATAAACAGAATACAAATCTCTAAAAAAAGCCTACTGTTTACTAAGTGTGATTTCAAATTCATCTTTATCTTTTCTTTATCCAATTAAAAGTGTATTTGCTGCATTTTAAATAATCTCACTGTCCAAAATAAGCAGTGCCCTATTTTAATTTAAAGAATAAAATTAAAGTCAGTATTCCCTAAAGTTTCTTTTCTTGCCGTTTGTCTAGTTGCACATGATGACTTCTCCGATTACTTTTTTTTATTAATCCACATTCTTTAACATAAAGGGCTAAACGTCCAATCACCTCTAGTTCACTGATGAAACAATTTTTCACCTGCTGCTCTTTGTTTACACTGCATGACGTTTGCTGCAAAAGGAAAAAAAGATGCATGCTAGCTCAACTACTGTAATTCCTTGCATAAAGGAGCACTGCAACTAAATTACCATAAAGCTTAGAAAATGTGGGACTGAAAAGATTGTTTTTTGTGATCAGGCAATTTACAGATCACAGATCGAGTTTTTTTTTTAGTGAAAATCGTCCAATACCGATTGGCAGCCAATCAATTGGAGCATCCCTATAGGGTGCCAACTTCATGGTGATGATTGGGCAGTTTTTTTTATAGACTACAGTCTACACAACTGGGTTTTATTATTTATTTTGAAAGCACTGCTTCTGTACTTTTTAATATATATCATTTAACTTATTAGCTATTAGAATGATATTGCATGTTGCCTGCTGGGCTTTGAAGGTTTGGAAAATTAGCATAAAACTATACACATACTTTGAACTTTGTAGATAAAATGGTTTATTTAATCATATTTTCCAGCCTTTATACATACACTATCTTTAGATACATGCAATAATAAAGTATGAATGTGAGTTGAAATGAATCGACAAAACATTGCCGCCTCTGATGATACTGATGCTGATGGTGGACTTTTTCTCTAATTAAAGGCACATTATAGTTAAATTTACTTTCTTTGCATTCAAGGACTAGATATCATCCTTCAAAAACAATTTTTATTTATATTCTAATAGTGAGGTTTTTTTAATTGAATGCAGGCATCCATCCATGGATGTAGCTATTTTTTGAGACCTGTATTATCCTTAACATTATAATCACAACGGAGTTAATCCCACAATCCAAAGAGAAAAAGAGATAAAACAACATCTTTCAGAAGATACCACTTCTTTAAATTAGTCAATACAAGTATTGTGTGGAGGTGTCATGCTGGTAAGTAATTGCCACAATATGACAAGGCATTAAAGTGGTCAAAGAAACGCAAAGGTCATGGAAAACCCAAATTGGCAACTGGAATGCACCACTGTACACCAGTTTAAGCACAATGGGGCTGCCAGTTATCACAACCAGAAGGCATGTTACAGAAAAAAGCAGTTTCTACATTGATGGGGCCTAACAAGCAAATAGCATATACAGTGGAACTTCGATTCACGAACGTCTCGATACACGTACAAATCGGTTTACGACCAAAACGTTCCCCAAACTTTTGCCTCGGTTCACGACCACACACTCGGTATACGAACAAGCCAGTTTCCCTTTCGGTTTGTACATGTTCAGTCTCTCCTTGTGCATTTCCTGTGCAGCTAGCAATAGAGAGAGAGCGAGAGAGCGTGACAACACACACACACACACATACACACACATAGGCAGCGTGAGAGAGAGAGCACACACACAGGCAGCGTGAGAGAGAGACAGACGCACACACACGGGCAGCGCAAGAGAGAGAGACCACGCACACACACAGGCAGTGAGAGAGGTAGGAAGGCAGTTAAAGAATGCACTGGGCCTTGATTTTGTTTTCACTTCTGTTTACAGCGATCGGTTCTTAGTGTGCATTGTTGCAATGTTACTTTTCTTGGTGGTTTATTAAATTACGGATTTTTTCAAATGTTCATTTTTTTCCCTGTGCTTAAAACTCATTTAAAAAAAGTGTTTTTAGCCAGCGGTTGGTAGCGCAAACTATTGCAGTGTTAGTTTTCTCTGTTGTTCAAGGTTTTCTCAGTGTTATTCAATGTTTTTACATTTAGTTTACTATTACGGTGTGCATTCTATGGTTTAATTAACTATATTTGTACTTAAAAACTTTAAAAAAATATATATATTTACATACAGTTCGTATGGTCTGGAACGGATTAATTGTATTTACATACAATCCTATGGGGGAAATTGCTTCTGTTCACGACCAAATCGGTTTACGACCAGAGTTTTGGAACAAATTATGGTCGTGAACCGAGGTTCCACTGTACTGTAAAAAGCCATAATAGCAGACCCTTGTGCTAGTCTACAAATTACCTAAATTATGGAAGACCTTATTTATGGTTGAATCTGCAAAGCCTAGCTTCACAATCCTGTCCCTAAGCTCCTGCCTAATATAAACTAGATTCAAATAAACAAACACAAGTTCTCAAAAACATAGCAAGAAAAATAATTTGCAAAATCACGGGTACAATAACACTGCTATAAGCCCAAGGGACACACTTGAGGAATAAACACATCTCTGCAGCCATAAGCATGAGGTGGACTTTGTCATTAGATAATCAGAAACAAATCAGAGCCCCACATTCTGTGATTTCATGGTTTAATTGAATTAGATCCAAATGGCAAACAAGACCAAGTTTAAATGAAGTCAACTTCCTGGCTCAAGAAACTGGAGTCATTAGATAAGTCTCCGCTGCATTTTCCAAGCACTTTTGAGTCTTGTATTATTGTGCCCTGTGTCCACTAAGGGGTACTCCAAATACTTTATATATATATATATATATATATATATATATATATATATATAGATATTTTCAAAGTGGGAAACATTTCAAAGCACTACACAGAATAACTAATGAAACAGAATACTTAATAAAAGTCAAAACCCTGCACTAAAATATCAGCATGAACTATACAGAGGTGCCAGGTCCCACATAACCTTTGCCTTTTCATACACTCACTCATGTGCGCAGGCAGCGGCCTAAACAGAGAGTATATCATCAATGACCCCATGTTGCAATCATTAGCTGCACTTTTAAAATACTTTTCAAAATGTAGTATGTATAATTAGTCAAATCGGGCATACAGAAAGATTTAAAAATTTAATAAAATTAAGACAAAGTAATAAAGCATGCTATCAAGTGATTACTCACTGATTGAAAGAATTCAACTCACAAGGGCCATCTTTAACAAATGTGTGGCAGAGATGAACATGCAAAAAACATTTTAAACAAAGTAAAATGAAACAAATGTGATGGTTATTACATCTTTTTTGTACTAATGTCCCTTTGGTTATCATAATGTCTTTTGTACTGTAGTTTGCACTATTATAAAGAAATTTATATTCTATTACTAAAAGAAACAGTAAAGAGCGCATAATGAGCAAGACAGTCAATTGAAAATGAAGGGTAATACAGAAATGTCACAGCTTCAATGATATTGGTTTGCAGGACAGAATATGGTGGGGCTCAATTAACTTCAAGGCTAATGAATAAATGATTGAAAGAAACAACCTAAAACTAAGTCAAGGTTTGTCGCAATGTTGATAATACATTTGGCAGATGTCATTCAGTAGAGATGGAGCACAGTCATCAGTATTTTAGTAAATGGCAAATGACTTTAACAGAATATATGAAAAAGGATGAGAGTATAAAAGTGATAAATGGTCACAAAAGTACCCTCTGGTTAAATATCTAGAACAATATTTATATATATTGAAACTTTAATTTCTCAAAGACAAAGCAATGAACGTCTGGATCTGTATCATGTAATTGTAGGACAAAGTGGGCACTGTCCATTCTGCTAGGCTTTTAGTGGCACACAAGGCCTGTTAAGACAGCAGATTTAACAAGGATGCAGAAGTTCAGTTGTACACTCACCTCCCCCACCACCTACATTCCAGAGTGAATGGCTGCACTGAGGCTCGTGCCAACACTTTGGGCAGCCCTGTACTTCATCTGATAACAAAGGTGCAAATCAGAGTTGAGCTTCTTGGTATTTCCTCTAGGGGTCACTAGCTCCCTAGTTGGAATAGTTCTTTTGTAATTGCGGCGTCTTAAGTAACCCGAAACTATATAGTGTGGTTGAACAGCCCGGACACAGACAGGCACACATTGTTTTAATGCCACCATACGCATTTATTTACAATATTCACACAAATAAACAGCACATACCCCAGTGTCACAGCACCAATCACTCCAAAGTCCAGGCCTCACAATCATGCCTTTCTCCTCTGGTCTGCCTCCACTCTTCTCCTCCCGAGCTCTGTCCTTCTTCACCCAACTCCAGCCATCGAATGGAGGGAGGCGGCCCCTTTTAAGCTCACCTGGACGGTGCTCCAGGTGCCTCCCGATAACCTTCTGCAGGCACTCCCAGGGTGTGGCGGAAGTGCCGGCTGTGCAGCCGGAAACACTCCGGGTGTCCTTGGTCTTCTTCCCCCAGCGCTTCCAGGCATGGCGGAAATGCTGAGGGCCCAGGCTCCACAGGCATCAGGGCACCCCCTATAGGGTTGAGCTTCCAAGCTCTGTTCCCGTGGTCCCCATACCATCCAGGGCGGCTGCCCTCTCATGGTCGGAGGGAGGCGTAGTCCCTCTTCTGGTCCTTCCGGGCGTCCCAGCCTGATACCACCCCAGCCGCCCACCACAATAGATATAATATTAAAAGGCGATACCTCTCCCATACTGATATAGCAGTAAGAAATCACATAAGAGAAAAAATCTTAGCTTTCTTTAATGACGATTTACGCAGCATTACAGATGAGGAAGCCATAGAAAGACTTTTATCAAGGTGGGATCTCGATGTATACAAGTCCTGCCATTTTTGGCGCTACGATGGAAACATTTTCAGGACAGATGGACGATATCACCCATCTGTCCATTGGGCTTCAAGGTGTTTGGCTGCTGTCCAAGTCTTTATACTGTTTTCTCCAAGTGCAGGCCCTTACTTAGGTTCCAAACAAGGCAAGGAGAGGATTCAATTTCATCTCTAACATACAGAAATAGTCCAATGCCCATTTTTGTAGTTGTCCCCATCTCTCTTCAAATGCTTGTCTAGCAGTTCTAAATGCTGAGAGCCCTGGCCTGTACATGTGAGTGGACTTATAAAATATTTTTTGTACAGAGCACAGTGACATTAAACTTATATTCTGATTACACTTGGCAGAAACATCATTTTAAGCTTGACCATGTAACTGAACCTGCCTCGATGTGATGGCCAAGTAACGTTCCTATAAGCAGGCACTGGATCTATAAAAGGAAGGGATGCTGAAGCAATCCCATGTGGTTACACCGTCCTTCAAGACTAGCTGCATTCATCTCTTCAGTTTTTTTTTTTAGATGCTGAAGACAGAGGATCCGTTTTCTTTGGGGAGCCAAAAAGCAGACAATGCATTTCTCTTTTGGGGGACTGAAAGCTGACAATCTGGTGCGTTTGTAAGCTCTCTTTGAGGTGTCATCCTCTCATTGCAGAGCAAAGAGCTCACAAAGTTTCTTTGCCTTGGAAGCCTTTGAGTCTTGAACTTGTTGCCCCTGAACTATCTCTAAGACCACTTTGCCAAGCCAAGCTCTGTGCCAGGAGACTAAGCCCAGTCGGAGAAGTCTGAGAATCAGTCATTACTTCAAAAAGGGATGCTCAGCACCTACACACTTGTGCCAGAAAGAGTAATGCTTTTCCCTGCGAAGTTGCAGACAACACAGCAAAGAGCATGAGAGCGAGCTGAGGAAGGCAACAACACAGCATACCACGAATAATGGACCAGATAGCAAAGAGAAAGAGTTCACTCCAATGCAAGCACAGTTCTCCACTTGAATCCAAAGCACTAAAATTCCACACAACATTGGACATCATTCTTGAAGCCTTGGTATCATAAAACTGTTTATCTGTGTCACATAAACAAGATTACTCTAAACAGCCAGTAAACAGCCAGGCTCACTGTGTTATATGTTTGTCTTTCTCATCTGTCTTCAATCCAGTCTTCTATGTTGATATATATATATATTATATATATATATATATATATATATATATATATATATATATATATATATATATATATATATATATATAATCCTTGTGTTTATCAATAATTTTTATTATTCTGTTAATTAAAATGAGTGGTGTCTCGGTTACCTTGATGTAAGTCTAACGGTCTACAGAGAAAGTTAAGGAAAATAGCCAAATTATTTCATTAATTACAGAAACTTCTAAAGGCTAAACTGATAATTATTTAACTAAGTGTTCACCACTTTATGTACGGTGCAGTTGTTTTCCGGCTATTTATTTGAACATATTTGAAATATTTGAAAATTACATTTCTAATATTCATCCATCCATTGGTTACAGTGGAGCTGGAATCTATTCTGGGAGCATTGGACAAACAGCAGTAACAACTCTGGACAGCGTGCCAGTCCCTCACAGGGTAGCCTCGCACAAACGGCACTAAGGTGTCACCAATAGCATAATCTGCATGATGTTTAGATGTGAAAGGAAACTGGAGAAGGCCTGAAAAAAAAACACACAAACTGGGAGAATGTGCAAAATCCCATACTGACAGTGGGTGCTCATATTGTAATTCAAACCCTGGACTATGGAACAGTGAGGTGGAAAGCCTACATAGTGCAAACAAAATGACCTCATTACATGGGGGAAAACAGTATTGCTGTATTGAAAACATTCATGGTCATAAATGTGAAATTAATAGAGTAAACACAAATGACACAGGACTGTGAAAGGACAACTAAAATCGCAGCATGCGTCCAGCCTAATGCACAGTGGTCAATTAATCAGTTGGCTACCAGATCTTAGTAGTGGTTTTACCGCTGGTTCTCAAGGTCCTGTTTTCGTTTCCTTAATGAGGTTTTGTTAACTTTGAAAATCCCACTTCTTTAACTGCAATGATAAATATGCCTTTTCAGTCTTTGAAACTCAGAAAGCTTTGGCTATTTACTCAGTTTGTAATGAATTTCCTCATTTACAAAGAATATCAGAACATAAGCATAAAACAAACACAAGGCTGTTGTATTGAATTAATGAGGCCAATTGCAAGACTTTCGCCTGATAGGTTGAATTTCATTGTCCATGTTCATGCAGAGTGGTAAAGTAAACAAATCAGGGCCACTTAAACTTTTGGTTTTCTATTTAAGCGACAAAAAAAGAAATGCAATTACATGGACGAAAAGGACAAAATAGTTTGGTAATCCTTTCTCAAAGATAGACTTTGGTTAGAAATTTTAAATGAAGATTTTTCAAACTTAGAGGCTTTAAAGCCAGGATTTTGAAGTCACCTTGCAGAATAATGAATGGCAGTTAAGAGTGAAAATGGAATAAAAATTCAAGGACAACTCACGGAGCCGCAAGTAACTGTCTATCAACTCCAATTGAGGTATGTCTTCAACAGGACTTTGGCTTGAAACTGAGCATTGTATAGTTTTAATTTTTAACTGGACCTTGTGGGTTAGGTAAAGAAATGTGGAAAGACAAGATTTTTTTTTTTTTAATAAAGGCATAAATTGAATCTGATAATAACTGCTTTGCAGTAATTGAAAGGAAAGTGTATAGACGTGCAGAGGAAGACCAAGATTGTTCTGATAGCCTGCAGAGGTTCCACCGATGTGTTTCCAGTGTTATAATTAGACTCTGTAAATGTCATCTCATAATTAGGGTCAAGTGTGGGCATCAAGAAAGACAAGAAGGCAGCAGACAGGAGAGAAATGAAGAATCAGAGTCAGGAATTTGGCCTTTTTAGCTAGCAGTGTCAGCCTGGCTCCAAATGTTGAAATTTGGACTTCTAATCTACAGTATAAGCGAGCCTCTGCATGTTGATTCAATAAAGTATTACATATTTTTAATCCAGCTTACAATGGCCCCTACAAGAAAAGGAAAAGTTAGTTTGCAGGACAGCATAATGGCACACCAAGCCACAGAAACCTTGACTAGTCTGCAGAACAGGATAAGTAACTTTAGAAACACGTCAAGTTGGAATAAAAGTATGCAGTACTTATTAAAGTTCAAATCTATAAAACAGAGTCAAACCAATCTCGGTCCTGGAGGGACGAAGTGGTTAAAAGTCTTCACATTAGAAACCAGTTTCTGCTGTTGATGAAATATGTTTTTAATTCTACATCTTGTTAGTAGTAGACTGCCACTGTCTTGTTAGGTATTTCTTAATCAAAGAAACGAATAACTCTCTAGTTAGGTTGGTCCCATTTCCAACTGGTGTATTTATCTCATTCCATTGAAGCACTTAGAAGGAAAACAAGAAAATAAGTAAAGGAGAAAAAAGTTCTAATCTGCTTTGGTCCATACAATACCACTGTGGCCGTCCATGACCAAGACTGCAGAAACATTGAAATTGTTTGTATGAAAACATGCTATATAAATAAATGTTGTTGTTGTTGGATGGCACAGCAAGTCAACTGCAGATCCCACTTGAGCACACACAGGGCTGATTGAGATTTTTCAGCTAACCCTAACCTGCAGGTCTGTATGATGTATGACTGAAAGCAGAGTAGCTGGAGGAAAAAAAAAAAAGAAACAGAAGCTCAGAGATCCTGGAAACGGCCTGGTATAGTGGAACGGAGGGGCAGCAGCACTAACTACTTTGATATTTCGTACAATGAAAATGTCCTGACTATGGAAACCACCAGAACAAAACTGATTTGGTAAGTAAGTGATAATCTCAGGTTTGCTGCTCTGTTTATAAAAATGTCAATAACTGAAAGAATAGTTTAGTATTTCATAGATCACCTCTTTCTCTGTTGTTGCATCTATTTATAACTCTTGCTTGGTGTCAAACATTTTCACATGTACAGTATAGCAACCATTTTGTTCTGCTAAACATCTGTTAGGTGAACCAGACTAATTTTCAGCAACCACCTATTCAGGTCTTCAGGTTCGTCGGGGCCAGAGCTTAACCCAGCACCACTAAAGGCAAGGCAGCAACGAACCTTGGACAAGGGCAGGGCAGGACATCCAAATTCATCCATACAAAGCCATTTTACAATAAACCCGAACTCCAAAGACTCCAAAGTGAGATTCTAAACCAAAGCGGATATGCACTGGGTCATTTTATGTTCCTAATAATCTGCTAGTATATTTGGGGAAAAACTGTCAATAAACTGATACCATAACATTAACGGCACATACAAGAAAAGCAGAATTTATAGCTTATCCTCCACACCACACTGTTTGAAAATGCAGATTCTTTTACTAGTACATTCTTAGCTTTTCAGCACAGGCACAACAAACAAATCAATTTTCTTCTCATAATAATTAAGGCATACGACTGCCCACATTCTCATCAAACCTTCATGAAACACAACTAGGTGTGGGCACCAGTGCCAACATTCAGCAGTCTAAAAAGAAAACAAGCGCGTTTCAGTTCCAGCATTCGCTGGAAACTCATGAAAGTTGACAAGTGCTGTACTCAGAGTGTTGTATATTTTAAAAAACAGCAACAATGGGCTGATTCAGGACCAGAAGGGTGGTCTTTTTAAAAAAGCAAGGTTACTGAGAAATAACCTGGAACCATATTTCTCTTTGACTATTATGACAGTATGTGGAAGAATTCATTATTTTGGAAGTAATAAGACACAAAACTTTACATGAAGGTAGTGATATTGTTGAACAAATGGGTACATTCAACAATTCTCAACATTAAAATGCCATGGCATGGTGCTGCAAAGGTTAGTGCTGCTGACACACAGCAGATCTTTAGGTAAACTGGGCACAAGACTGACTCTCTGATTAGTGTTGATGTGTGCATTAGTGTGGTCTGTGATGGAACTTTGTAGCCCATCCTGGGTTCTTGTCTTGATGGATGTTCTATCACAAACCACACTTCTATATGTGGAAATGTTTTAGAATTAATAAAATGTTGGAGCACAAGTAATATTTTTGTAATTTATACAAATAAAATCTTTAGCTGTTTTAGATATCTGTTTATTTGATTGATAATGGTGCGAAAAGGCTGAACTGATTTTCACAAATTTTGCATGAGTATTGCCTTGGTCCAACTCAAAATACAGGATATATATCATATTGGGGAGATGAGTTCTAATGGTGTGTGGTGCTGACCCAAAAACCACAGGGGCAGATGGGAGGATGCCTGCAGCAGGCATACAGTTTTGTAGCAGCCAAAGTATGACCTCATCAAAGACCAACAGTACTCCTCAACTATTTTGGATAACAACTTTATTGTTTCGCTAGATTATAGCTTTGTTTAAGAATATATCTTTTTATCTTATTGTGAGTTGTGTTTAACCATGTTGAAACAGTTTTTCCATTTTTTTTATGCCAGTGCAATGCCAAGTACTTCTACATCTAACCAGATTCAAGGAGGAAAACAGAGGTAGAGGAGGAGTGCATTGGCAACTGGAAATGCCCAAATGGTTGATGACACAAGGGGCTATGAAGAGTGGAAGGGATTTGCACAAGTTCAGTATTGCTAACGGTGGCATATCCATCTACTGTAAAAGTACTGCAAATGTTCCTTAAGGAAGGCAATGGTGCATGTAGAAGACTGTAGCTGGCATCCCAGAGAGTTGCAGAGAGGTATGGGTATAAGATTGATCAGGGAAGGATGCTGACATCATGTACAGTATGTATACCTGGGAAACTGAAGTCATGCACAGCGAGCATAGTCCTGTTGCAAATGACATCATGAAGTCCAGCCAAACAAATAATTCACTGGGTGATCAGATTTCCTCAAAATATGGTAGAGTGGTCAATCTGCACATAACGAGCAAAAGAAACAAGCAGAAGCAGGCATTGTGGTGACCTGTCACATAATAGCATGGCACTGTTTTTTCAAGCTTCCAAACCAGGAATAACAGTCCTCCTCCAACCCCTTGTGGGCTAGCATGTGTAATGCTGATATATGCCAAGAAACCCATCCATCCATTATCCAACCCGCTATATCCTAACTACAGGGTCACAGGGGTTCTGCTGGAGCCAAAACCCCAGCCAACACCGGAGCAAGGCAGGAAACCAAACTCCGGGCAGGGCACCAGCCCACCGCAGATGCCAGGAAACCCTGGGTTGATAATTGAACTTTAGAAAGACCAATGATTCAACGACTAGTAAAACTCATTCTTGCTCTTATGCACCTGTGTAATTACTCATCCCAGGTCACCATTAACCAGTGCTGCCCAGTTAACACATTTAGTAGCTTTAAAACCTACAGTAAATGTTTGCATACAGAAATAATCATCAAAATAAGGAAGGCTAAAACGTTCTTTTGATGCCTGTGCCTAAGCTAATGCCTATGCAGTAGTGTTCTATAGTTAACTACACAAAGGTCTACACTGGTACTGGTAAAAACGCACCCACAGGCAGCACACAGGAACCACTTTGTAAATGGTCAGGCTTACAGTACATAAAGCCTGTGTTTCGAAAGCTTCACCTACCAAAAATGAAGATCACCCAAACACATAACCTGCTGCTGACTGCAACAGAGACAGCTATTTCCAAGACTATTTGCTCAGCAAAGATCACAGATATTTTTTTTTTTTTTTTGTACATCGCTGACCCATGCATTAAAGGTCAATGGCTGAGTGACAATATCAAGTCAATCAATTCTAACCCTGGAGTTGCAGGAGGAAAATTTCTTTACACATGAAATACTCCAACCTAAAAACATGACAGCACAAATGAGAGGCAATCTGTCATTTCATCAGCTGCTTTATTGGCTTCTTAAAAGAACGTGAGATTTGGACATGAATAGCACCCTGCTTAGATGCCAGCTGTGTAAAGAAGATTTTTTTTTTTGCCTTCTACATATTCCATTCATGGAGGAAGTATTGTTTTCATGAAAAAAATGGACTTTTAGTTTTCAACGGAAGAAATGTTTTTGTATCCTGAGGACATGTTTTGGAAAGATGTTTGGACTAAACATTTTGTCAAAACTATAACATGAGAATGAACAGACAGAATCTTATAAAAGCTTGTAGGCAACTTGTCCTCATTTGCTTTAAAAGATGACTAAATTTTGAGTGTATTCCAACTATTCAGCACTAAGCTTTTAAAGTATTTCAACCCGATATCAACAACAGCCAAACCGCCACTCAGAAGGAGACAGTAGTTAGTGCACATATTTAGGAATTTGATTTTGTACATTTTGAGTTTGTAAAGAGAGTTTTTAAATCAAATGTAGTAGTTGAGTGATTTTTTATGCCTTTGTAAATTACCAAATGTTTGTGCCAGGTACACACCTTTCTTTCTAGTTAAAAAATGTTTTCTACTTTGAGTTTTGAACTTGGCACCTTAATTTTAAGAGATGGAGGTATAAGTGGCCTTTAAGGTAGACTAAAATGTGAAAAGAAACTTCTCAGGTATTATACCTTATATATATTTCAGCAAACTCACATTTTATTCATAAATATGGAGAAAGTCAAAAACAATTCAAGCGCCCCATATGGTTTCCTGAACTTTGGGGAAACAACGTGAGACGACAGGTCCCTTTAAATGCAAACTGTGGTCTAGGGTTAAAGGAACACTTCACTCAAAAATGATATTTTCTTGAAATGTTACTTAGCCCAGGTGCCTTAAAGAAGCGGGGAAGAAAAAGGTTTTTATCTCCTGTTTTCATATAGAAAGACATAGCAGCACTAAAAAAAGTCCAGAGAAGAGGTTGATTGCAGGGCTACAGGGGATGAATTATGAATAAAGAGTAAAGTTTAAGCAAAATGAGATTAAGAGGTGACATGACTGAAGTGTTTAAAATTATATAATGCATATCTTATATATAAACGTCTATGTGTGGAAGTGTGCATGTCTGTCTGTCCGGCCTGGAAGTGTGAGGCTACAGCATGAAGCTCAAAGAACCGGCAAGGCAGCCCCAAGGTGACAAGTCGGAAGAAGAAAGAAGTATGAGGCTACAGCATGAACCTGAAAGAAAGTGACTCCATCGTCAAAGTGAAACCACTGAGTAAAGACAAACGAGAGAGAAACTCGCTTAGCCGCTGATAGACAAGGGGGGCGAGCACGTCCGCTAAACAAAACCGGCGACTCTGCAATTCAATTTTTTTCTGACAATTTCAATAGTTTCTAGGAGCTTTTTACAGCACTGGCTTACACAGCTAGTATTGTATAAATACAGTAGATTGAGACGGTTATTTTAAAGTGAGTTCATCAAGAACACAGTGACACAGTTGGTGGCTTGTTAAGGGTGAATTTCGCACAAACATTAGGAAGTTTTTCTTCACACAGAGAACCATAGACACTTGGAATAAGCTGCCAAGTAGTGTGGTAGACAGTAGGCCTTTAGGGACTTTCAAAACTGGACTTGATGTTACGGTGTTAGAATTAAGTGGATGGGATTGGCAAGCTTTGTTGGGCCGAATGGCCTGTTCTTATCTAAATCTTCCTGATGTTCTAAGAAAAAAAATGATTAAGAATGTTTATGATTCAAAGGCCACAGTAGGTGACCAACGCAAGACAATAGAAAACAATATCAAAATGGCCATCAAAAAAAAAAAAAAAAAAAAAATCACATTGCTGATTTTACATAATCCAAAATGCAAAGTCATCCATTCGTTTGCTCTTGATATCCCAAACATTATTTTTACTAAAACAATTTTAAATAAACCGTTTCCAGAAAACGTTCTCATAAGTGAGTAAGGAACGTGCGCACACACGCAAATAAATGTCTGAGTTAAAAAACCCTCACTCCCACTCATTCATTGATCGGTATCTATCTCTTCAATTCAAAAGCACAGAATTGTGGGAACACATTATATACTGTTAACATCCTATGCTGCTTTTTCTGAAAGTAAATGTTAATGATATTTTAGCAAAAAATGCCCGCTTTTTGAACATTTTCAGATTTTGACTGGATAATAGAAATATGGATTATATGACATGAGTAATGTGAGAATTTTTTTCTTTTTTCCATGGACAATTTCAAACCATTTGCTGTTGTCCAGCATTGGTGAATGTTGAGATCCGTTGTATGATAAGGTATTTTCTCTTATTCTGCATGAGGACATTAAAGATTTTTCTCAACAATCATTATAAAGCATATAGGTTAAAATTCAAATATCGTTTTTGTGTGGGACATTCCTTTAAGCATTTTGAGCATGAGAAAGGTGCTAAATAAAGGGATATCTAAGCCCACTAGGGGAGTTCTAGTAGAAAAGCCACCAGAGTTTTTTAATCGTTCTTGGTGCCTGAGCTCACACTTGGCAGTTGGGTGTGATGTAAGATTACCACATAAAAGTCACAGAAGGTGGTAAAGGGGGTTTTGTCATTGGTATGTGGTGGGAAAGTGAATTTCACACACTGCTGGACCCTCTATTAGTTAGGCACTTTTTTAACTGTCGGTCTATTTTTACGTTGTTCCCTTCTTTTTCTTTTGTGTTAATTAACCATCCATCCATTATCCAACCCGCTATATCCTAACTACAGGGTCACGGGGGTCTGCTGGAGCCAATCCCAGCCAACACAGGGCACAAGGCAGGAAACAAACCCTGGGCAGGGCGCCATCTCACCGCAGGGCACACACACACACCCACGCTCACTACGGACAATTTAGATTTGCCAATGCACCTAACCTGCATGTCTTTGGACTGTGAGAGGAAACCGGAGTACCCGGAGGAAACCCACGCAGACACGGGAAGAACATGCAAACTCCACGCAAGGAGGACCTGGGAAGCGAACCCAGGTCTCCTAACTGCGAGGCAGCAGCACTACCCACTGCGCCACCGAGCCGCCCTGTGTTAATTATTCTTTAATAAAATGTCCTTTTTATATATTTTAGTAGTAAGTGAGCTGCACAGATGAGCTGTGTTGAACAGAAGATGCTACTCAGATGAGTGGTAAGATGTCTTACAACTAATACAGGTACACCATGACCTGATTGACTGAGAACCCTTGCAGACACTGTTTTACATATTTTAATTTCATTTGGCATTCACTTGAGGTAACAAACTGCCCTAGAGTGCCATCCTATAGGTCATACTGGCCTTGTTTATTTCAAACAAGCTTACTGTTGACTTGCCTTGTGGTTTCCTGTTTAAATCAGGCAAAATGATTGCAGTTTGACCACATAAAACCTAGAAGAACCCGAATTGTATGTCTACAAGAGAGACATTTTAAATCTAACAGTGTTTATCCAACAAAGTATAAGAGGTAGGTTTTAATTTGCCAGATTTCAGCAAAAAGAATCCCCTAAACCTCCATGTACAGTATAGACCATCTACAATTAAGTTTCAGTCTAGGAGTCATAAGTGGCACAACAGACATTTTCTGCCTGGTTTCAGTTTTAACAAAACCCATACTTTCATTTTGGGTCAAAAATGTGTACAGATACTATTATCATTATTATTACAGGGACAACTGAGAACAATTTGCATTTTAGTATCTATTCATGTCTACTATTCATATATTCATATGCCGAGTCTGCATGTTAGGAAGCAGCGATTCCGTATTGAGCCTGGTGTGAGTGAGCGTGAGAGCGTGCATGAGATGACCCTGCAGTGGCCCTGGGGGATCCTGTGAGGTTGATACACACAGGTCTGCTGACTCTCTGTGACCCTGAACTGCATGAGTGGATTATAAAAATGGACGGATCATTTATTCAAGTAGGCCTGAAGTAAGAATAGTGCGAGGATGCCATGCATGGCTGATTTTATACTGATTATCAATGGCAATTTTTTTTTTGGTTTTTCAAGACCTACCCCGAGGAAAGCAAGAAGCTAATTATGCATGGCTGAACATGCCTCGAAATAAAACACTTGTATTTGACCCACAATGTCATCTTCTGTTTGAAGCCTTTGTGAGCAGCAGCATGTCAAAATTATTTTTTTTCTTCTTTACTCCATCTTCTGCTCTTTACTCACATAGAATTAATTTCAAATTTTATTCAGTAAGGTGTAGGTAACGCAGTGCTCACATTTTTTCCTTAATCTTTATCCCTTGCACAGTTTCTTTAGATTTCAATATTGCATTTTTGTTTAAGTGAATTTGTAAGCACAGCAAGCTAAGATTATAGTTACAGTATTTTATTGCATGCTATCAGAAAAAAAATGTAGTATATAAATTAAAATAATAAAACTTTAAAGACAGACATAAAAAAATAAACAGCTCTTTATGTATGCACTGCCTTGAACTGGAGTTCCCTGTCTTTCCCATGCAAGTCGGTTTTGTGTTAACTGAGGCAAATAAAGGCGGTAGGTAAATGGATGAGGTCTCCTTCTCTTCAAAGGAAAACAGAGTTCTGGAAATAAATCTTAATTCCTTATTAAAAAATAAAAATGTATGTCAGACTGGTGCAGTGGCTTAGCTACTGAATAATTTGTTGGCGCTGTTGTGAGGACTCACGTGGATTTGTGTGCATATGCGTCAGGCTTCAATAAGAAAAAAACAGGAGTACAAATAGAATAAAATTGAATCCATTTCAGTTTTACTGAAACATTTACTGAACTACATTATATAATGAACTATTTTATTGAGAAATTACTAAAATAATCTCCTTAGGAATAACTACCAAATCTAAATGAGGCACTGCACGCCTGCTCGGCTTTGATGATGTTTGCCTTTCCTCAAACCTTTTCTCACTCATTAAAGAAACATGCATCCCACCACCATGCCTCCAGCTATGTGTTGTCATACTCTTGGTGACCTACATACTACGATGTCCTTTTTGCTTTGGAATGTTAATGCGCAAAAAAAGTTCTGGAACCTTTTTATTTAAGATACATGGCACATCTTCCAAAGTAAATCATGAAGAATATATCACACAATAAAGAATGTTAATTTAGGATTGAGCATGTCTTTAATATAACAGGGCAAAAATACGCACATAAATAAAATAGTAATATAATCCACAAAGTGTTCAGTGATGTAAAAGAAATTTTTTTTGTGATAAGCATGAGCATCAGACAAATAGCAGGAGGGGGAGCCACGAGTTAGGACAAGCAGTAAATTCCAGCATTGTTGTACTTGGGAAAAGATTTCTGCTCATCTCATGTTTTTAGATTTTACTGGGTGGTCCACTATTGAGCTTCCTGTTCAAGTTTCACAAAGAAAAAACTTTACTGTAAACATTCATCCAAAAATGTGCACATTTTTGTTGTATTCTAGAAAAGGGATCATTTAGATGGGTGTTGCCATAGATTTATAGTTAGCCAGCTACTGAAGCTGACCACTATTGGGCATCAAACATTTTATATGACTAGGGGGCTTCGCCCCCTGCTCACTTCGCTTGCTAACCCCCGTGTTTGGTTTTCCGGATACACACTTTTAAGATTGTTTTTTCTTTGAATTGTTGCTATTTCATTAGTTTCACTTTTATTTCAGACCTTCTGTAAAAACAATATTTGTAATCTTACGAGTCCCAATATGCTGAATCTTTTTAATGAGGTCAGGATAGGTTTCTCTGTTTGGAATTTCAGCACAGACAAAACGATCTACATCATCAGCAGTTAATATTTTTTTTTTACAAAGTAACAAAGTAAGTACAGTTCTGCATTGGACTCCAGTCTGTAAAGTTGTGCTGTTTTCCTCTCACAGTTCCAAAAGTACATGGGGTTACCAAGGTGATACCCCAGCTTTTGTCTAGGTTTTTGTACAAGGGCTAGACAGAACGTTTTTGACTCCTGGGGTAAATTTAGGTTTTTAAATAAGCAGACAGATAAATATATATACACTAACAAAGTAACCAATAAATGCATGTGCGGTAAACTCCGTTTTTGAAATTCTCAAGATTCTTTATTTGTCACATGCATAGTTATACAGGACAACACGCAGTGAAATGCATCCTGATCCACTTATCAAAAGCTGTGCAAAGTTACAAGAATATCAGTTAGATTAACAAAAAGTCATAGATCGAAAGATAACAGTATAGTAGAACATAATAAATAAGTAAAATTATGTGAATAAAGTAGAATTAAGTGTTAAGGTGCAATAGTGTAGTAATTATTGTGCAAAACCAAAGTTAGACTGGTGCATAGTTAAATGAGGCAGTTTGTTTGTTTGCGCTACTGCGATCTTTACTTTTTTATATTTTCATATCCTTTAACTTTCTCCACGTGTATATAGCGCCATTTTTTTGGGGGTTTTTTTGTTTTTTTTTGAGCCTTTCTAATTTACCTGGTTTCATAGCCTCTAACCTGCTCTGGATGTGTTTAGCGTCAACGCTTGTAAACATCTCTATGACGTTCTACTTTGTCTTTTACTCACTGTCATTTAATTCTGAGCCAGATTGGACGTGCTTTTTTTTTCAGTTCCACTTGTTCCGGGCTGATAATTACTTTCCTTATTTTCTGAATTTGCACCTCGATTATTCTTTTTTGCTCTTTTTTCTGTCCAATGCATTTGAGTCTCTTTTTTCCGCGCTTTTCTTTCTTCTTTGTTTAATCGTCGATGTTTCATTTCTACCCTATTCATTTCTACCGTATTGACCATATACACTTTATATGCACTGAGAGCCCTGGAGCTGTGTGTGCTGCATGACTACCTTTACACTACTGATTTGTTTTTTTTTGATATTGCTTGTAAGTAGGGTGTGTCTTGCAAGACTCTCGTTCTATGTTCCCGTGAGACGCACCGTGGCAGGTCTCTTTCGTCTCCCGGGTCTTTAAATTATCTTCCGAGAAAGATCACGTATCGTAGACTGTCAGGACAGGGGACAGGATTTCTTTTTATAATAGATAGATGGTATGTCCTATTAAAACATCAGTTAGGTAAACGTGGTGAATTATAAATATTCATCCACTTGCTTAACGACTTGTCAAATTCAGGAAAATGGATGTCAAAAATTAACCTATCAGCATCACCCTGTTTAGAACTGACCCTGGATTAGGTTTCAGTCCATCCCAGAGAATACTGATGCACACCCACATTCTCTCATAAGGGACCACTAAAGGTCACCATTTAACTTAACGTAACATGAAACACAACTAGTTAAAGGTGTGGACGCTAGGGGTCACTGCTGCCCCTTTAAATCCAACAGACAGACAACACTCAGGACACCAGGTAAAAGCACCACAGCCACCAATGCACAGGCAAGTAATCAACTAATAAACACAATTCTCTCTCTAAATCTCCGCCACACCTCCCAGCAAGCTTCATCCACCTCCAGCCGACTCTGGCTCGCTTGCTGGGTCTTCAGCAGTCCTTTAAACAGTCCTTGACCCAGAAGTGCTTCTGTTCTTCCTCCCATGTGATTTTCCAGCAATTCCGGGTCTGATGGAGAACTCACGTTCTTTAATCAGCTCGGAAGTGTTTCGGGCTATAAGGGAAGCATGACTCCCCAGGTCCTTTCACAGCACCTCCTGGCGGAACCCACGGCACCCAACAGGGCTGAGAAACCAAACTCCAAGTCCCAGGATGCCCTGTGGGAATCCAGGGCACCGCTACACTTCAGGGGAGTTGCCATCTAGCATTTTGGGGCAGGCAGTGTCCACAAGTAGCTGCCTTCCCTCATCCTTCCATTTCAGGGTCGTCCCGGCCAGGCTGAGCTGCTGGCCATCTCCCACAAAGGGAAATAACACAGACATGGTGGAGACCAACCCAAGGACTGTGCAGAAAAGAAGTTTGACAGCAACTGAACTAACAGGTAAGAAATCAAAACAAAATTAATTCAAATGTTACAAGAATTTACAAATTATCCATTCATTCACACATTGTCTGACCTGCTAAATCCAACAGATAAACTACAGAAAACATAATGCAAATTGTGATCAAATACTGTAGCAGGATTAAAATGCATTTGGTAAATTATACCACACTAACACATTTTATTTTAAGTTAAAAAACACTAAAGTGTGGCACAGTTTGGGTGTAGAAAAGAGAGGTCAGGGAAATCTAAGCGAGATCTAGTGAATGTCACTTTCTTTAATGCCTCAATGCATGCAATTCAAAGTCTGAGACTTCATTCACCTTCTTAATATCAGGAAAGGCTCTTAAATCCCAGGACTGTGAAGAGAAGGGTGTCACTTGAGGACTGGAACAACAAAGTGATAATTCGGTTAACTAAGAGAGAGAGAGAGAGAGATTTTTACACAGTAGATGTAAATGAGATCCATTACCCTGATAATAAAGCTCAGTAAAACCTAATCACTGAGACAGTATTAGTCAGCAGATATTAAAATGATGTTTTATCTGTATAACGTGACTAGAGATCAGATTGATTTCACCATTAATAATACAGAAATACACTGCCTTTACCGTACTGTTTGTGTGAACACCATACATGAGTTCATGTCCCGGGACCACCCTGCATGGACAGCACTTAGAGTAGTGAGAAAAGCTCTACAAAAGGTAAAGAATTATTATTATTAGTTTTTAAGACCTGGAGGAAAATGACAGCATGACAAACTGCTGTATTGGGTCAAAGATCATGGCTAATGAATTCAGCATTGAAACCCGATTAAAATATTGAAAATGTCTGTATGCATTAAATAAATACGGAAATTACACACTGTTTCAACAAGAACAATTTTCCAAATGTCATGCTTAGTAGTTTTCCTGAAAATTTTAATTCAACGTCACTTATTGAGATTCTCCCTATCATCCGTGAAATTGATTTTTAAACTGCACAGTTCTTACAGACAAGACAAAATAAATCTTATTTTGAAGAAACATTCAGCAATGCCCCACAAGATTAAACACAAAAACACCATGCAATGCACACATTCAAGTCCTGTACCTTTAAAAAGCATTTACCTTCCTCCGGATTTTCTTTGTTACGCTAATTTTCAACACTGGATTTTTTTTCACAACCTTAACTAAAATCTGACCTACAATATATACAGTAATATCAATATATTGTACATCTAAGGTAGTAGATATCTGCTAATAAAGGATATTTCGAAATATCAATATTTAGGGGTATACCCCCAAATAATAGAAAAACTAAATACCCCAAAATGTCAAAAATACTTTGACTCATTTGATTGAAATTCAGTGATGTTATAGAAAAAAGAAAATGTTTTATTTGTCAATATTGTCATTCATAATACTGTAGCGAGTAGGACATTTATAGCACTGTATTCCCTTTTTGCCTCAGTTTTGACAAGTGATTACACAGAGAAATGGGGCATGACGGTTACGGCAACTAAAAACGGTTAGCAGAAGTGAAGTGGAAGAACAAAAGTTCAGTGAAGCTCAAAGTAAGCAAGCTTGAGTGCATGATAGGTGCTATGGCTCTGAGTGCAGGTTTGAATGAAGCAGAGAGATGTAGAGGATGAAATGGCATCCTTGGGTACAAGCAGTGCTTTAAGTTGAATTAAACAACTGCAGGTACCCCTTTATTCTGCAGGTTTCTTGTTACTCCATAAGTTGTAGTGTAAACAATGCACAAATTCTTCGTAGCTTTTATGGGGCACGGCAGTCGACCAGTCAATGTCGCACTACAGATCCAGTAAGAAAGTTAATTAATATACAGTATATAACCCCCAACACACATTCATCTTTTCTGCAACCTTGTGGCAATGCCGACACGAGGACTACAATTTCCATCAGTCAGTGTGCTGTGCCAGACGATTTGATCAGCGCTCATAACATTTAATTGAGACCATTGACAGAATTGGCATCTCACAAAAAATTGCAACTGCTGTGCATTTTTTTCCTCACCCATTTTGGAATAACAATTTCATTGTCTCACTGGATTATGGCTTTTGATCTTAAAATACATTTTTTGTGTCATCTTGCATTGTGTTTAACCATGTTACATTTACAAAAGACACTTCCCCTGGTTATTTTAATCTAGAACCTTTTCTGAGAAATCTATGCGCCAGGAGGAGAAACCTTCCTATATATCCACGAAACACCAACAGGATAACAAAAAAAATTAAAAATTCTTAAAATTAAGTAACTGTTTTTACTATTGCAAATTCGTATGTGAAACATAACATATTAAAAAGGAAATTTTACTTATCACTATAACTGTTATATTTGACATAATCTACGGAGCAAGTTTTGGGCTGCAGGACAGTGGTGGGGTGACACAATTGGCAAAGTGCAATTCATTTTACTGTGTGCACCCCATGCTGCAAAAACCGGAGATGAAATAATTGCACATTTGTTAATCATTGCATAGTCTTGCATTATTGAAAAAGCCAATACTTTTGTCCACCTGTATATAGTATTACCTCAGCATTAAGCTCTTCTTGCAGTAAAAAAATAAAAGAGGAAAGAATAAAAAAGAAGAAAAAAAAAAACACACCGCAAATTAACCAATGGAGCTACGGTACAATTGAATAGACTGAAGCACAGTTTGTTCCAAAGCTGCTGGAGATGCTGTTTCTCAGAATTAGATAGATAGATAGATAGATAGATAGATAGATAGATAGATAGATAGATAGATAGATAGATAGATAGATAGATAGATAGATAGATAGAGATAGATAGATAGATAGATAGATAGATAGATAGATAGATAGATAGATAGATAGATAGATAGATAGATAGATAGATAGATAGATAGATAGATAGATAGATAGATAGATAGATAGATAGATAGAATACTTTATTAATCCCAAGTGGAAATTCAGAATACTGAATAATGAACAGGACTGTGCTTTTGAATGATTAAAAGTGATTAGTACCTTTTGATTTTTTGGTGACAAACATTTAGTCAAACCCATTGTACAATGAGGCAATACCCATTTTATGCCTTGATGCTAATGGAGAGTGAGACTTTCAGCAGTTTTCAGCTTTGAATGAATCAACTTTAAATCACCTTTGTAACATTACTGAATACCACTGTCAGTCATGTTCTTTAGTATGGAATTCTGCTGCAGTCTCTTCCACACCAACACGATCTCGATGTGCCTTCAGCACCTCCCTACTATAATTTCCACAGTCCATGCTGTTCGCAGTTCACAAAATTATTTCTTTTGACTTCTTCTTTTCTATACAGTTCTCAAGTGAACTAATAATATTAGCCCCTGTTTAAAAAAAAAGACACGCATATTGTATACAAAAAAAAACACTTAATAAGTTACAAAGTACTTCTGATACATCCGATTAGCCAATGGCACTGCAATCGAGACCCATTGTCTTAGAAAAGTACCCAGATGATGCCAGGTAACAAAGCTAGTATTAGATGAAGGGCAGCTGACTGAGAAAACGACATGCTTAATTCTCCTCAGAGAAGTAATAAAATTAAAATGTGAAGTTGAAAAATGTCAAGCTAAACTCCGTGGGCAATTTTGGGCAATATTCTGACACAAAACTCCATAATATAAAAAAAATTAAAACATGTAGGGCTTGTACTGATCTTGAAATTTTTATGTTGATATTATTTATGATCAGAAATGATTATGGAAGGCTGGGTGGTCATCACATTTTCAAAAAGGCAGTTCTAATAACTGAGGAAACACACTGCTTAGCCTCCATGGGAAAGCCTACACTGGGGTATGGAAACTGAGACCTTCCAATTGATCAACCAGGGGAGGCAATGTGGATTTTATTCTGGTTGTGAAAGAGTGGTGCAACCCCTTGAGTTTGTGCAAATCAAAGTTTTGTCAGTCCTGTCTTCATGTGCTTTGTAGACTTTAAAAAAAGTTTCTGATAGTATACCCCAATGGTATCACATTGAACAGTGGTGCTTCATAGTTCCAAGGCTGCTGCTGCTCTGCTGCATGTACTGTCCGAAACAAAAGAGTTTAAGGATTTGAAAGTGTTGTTCATGAGTGACCTGTAAAGATTACATAAGTCAATGTAGCAGCAACAGTGTAGAGCAGAAACAGCCGAAACAGGACTTCTGCACAGGGCTGCTAGACTACTCTCTGTGATAGGATGAGTAGCTTGGCAATATGGGTGAAAAAAGAAGGATTGAGGGCAGCTGCAGGTTTATAGTATCATTAATGTTGGAGTTCAAAGAACTGTGAAATTCTTATTTGCATGTGCTAATCCATGTACAACACGTCACAACTCTCTGGCACTACGATTAATGAGTATAACTAGTTATCTTGAGAAACTTCAGTCTTCTTTACCTGAAAAATAACAAAACAAAACTATTTACACTATCCAAATTAAAACGGTCTTTGCCACAAGAAGTGTGTTTGAATAATTTTATCCAAAATGCGCTAGATGAATTATTTTGGGCTTGCATTTAGGATGCCACAAGGCTCTTTCCATACATGATGTTCCAGACATTAGGAGAAGACAGAGGAGTGACTTACCCAGGACATACTGTGGGAATTACATCATCTTTACTCTGGAATGACCTACCAAAATTAATTAGATCAGCTGACTCCATGAATTCATTTAAAAAACAACTCAAAACTCATCTGTTCAGGAAGGCTTTTAGCTCTACTTGACTTTATTACCCTTCTCTCAGCATACTTCTCCGTCAAGATGCTCATGTAACCTGTATGTGTGTGTGCGAGACCATCAATTATGTTGTCTGTTAGGCTTTTTTTTCTCTGAATTCACTGTCGTAATCTTCTTTATTTATTTATCTGGTTTGTACAATGCTATATACTGTATACCCTGCCGTTCTTTCTTATATTCTGTAAGTGCCTTGAGCATGGGAAAGGCGCTATATAAATAAAATGTATTATTATTTACTAGTCCAGGATCACCTAGGAGTTCCCCACAATTAGCTGGTCGAGGAAGTTACTGGAGAAAAAATGGTCTGGTCAGTCTACCTTGGTGAGTTGCCACCACAGTTTTCAGTAGAAAGTAGAATGAAAATACTAATAATAAAAATTCAGTTATGTGTAGCCAGGGACAAGTGTTTATTGATTATTATTATTATTCTTGTGCATGAAGCAGATGTTTTTACCCAAGATGTTTTATAAAATCCCAATACATTACAACTGTTTACAAAATATATAATACATATAATATATATATATTACATTACGCTGGCAGCTTAGATGACTTGATTTGAACTGGCAAACAGTCATCATATTGTTTTTCTTCTATCAGAGTAAGACAGAGTTTCTAAATTGGAGAAGCTGCTACACAAACATGTCTGAAGTTACTGAAAAGAAAAACAGAATTAGCTGGAACCTGGTTGAAATAGAAAGAAATGTTTATATTGGAAAAAAAAAAGAAAATGACTTGAGATGGTCAGAACATCTTAAAATGTGATACGCTATATTTTAAAATTAGCTGTGTTTTTATAATTTAAATATTCTTATGCACATCCAAGCTAAGTGCTCTGGATAATGAAAAGTAGGAGAAGTCATTCATTATAAATTAAGTAAGAAATGTGCCACAATTCCAGTCAAGTGGTAAAAACTGGCACTTCATCATCCTGTAGCACTACAAGACCATTTGTTTTGATGACAAGCACATCCTTTATTCGAATTCATTAAAAAGTCTGCAAAGCAAAAAGATATATGTCCTTGTAATTTTTTGCATTGTTTTAGCATATTTGAATCCCATCCTGGTCATTGTCTCGGTAAGAGTTTTCACATTCTCCACATACTTTCTCCTACTTGGTGGGAACGGGAGGCTGTGTGTGTGGTGGCAACACACCAAGGTAGACTGACTAGACTACTTTCACCCAGTGTTGCTTCCTGATTTGCACCAAGAAAGTGTCACCAGGAAAAGTTCCATTCTCCCACACCTCTAAAGTACAAACAGTAGGTTCTGTGCTGTATGGATGGGTGGGCACTTTCTTTTTCAGTAATGCTTTAGTTTAAGTACTGCAAAAATGCATCTATTACTCATTTATCATCATGCAACAAATCCTTAACCATTTGTTTGGGTCTTCATAACACTTACAAATCATCAGTAAAGTGTTTATTCATTTCTGCAATGTGGCCTGCTAATAAAACTTGACGTTGGAGTGGTCTACGGTGGCTTTAACATTTTTCTTGATTGCAACTAGTGCAGAATGCAGCTGCTAGAATCTTAACTAGGAAAAGAAATTCTGAGCACATCTCTCCGGTTTTTATGTCACTACATTGGTTACCTGTATTTAGAATTGACTTTAAAATACTGCTTATGGTTTACAAACCCTTAAATAATCTTGCTCCATCCTATATCTCAGAATGCCTTTCGCCTTACACTCCAAATCATAACCTTAGATCTTCAAATGAGTGCCTCCTTATAATTCCAAGAGCTAAACTTAAAAAAGTGGTAAGGCGACCTTCTGCTGTTATATACCTAAAATCTGGAATAGCTTACCGATAGAAATTCACCAGACTAATATGGTGGAGCACTTTAAAAAACTGCTAAAAATCATTATTTTAACTTGGCTTTCACATAGCTTCATTTTAGTTTAATCCTGATACTCTGTATATGCATTTAATTATCATTATCATTCTTGGTGGCTCCGAAATCCGTACTAACCCCTACTTTCTCTGCTGTTCTTTTTCCGGTTTTCTGTGGTGGCGATCTGCGCCACCACCACCTAATCAAAGCACTGTGATGTCCCTACATTGATGGATTAAAGGCCAGAAGTCCACATGACCATCATCATCAAGTTCATCCATGTGAAGCCTGAATACCATGAGGACTGATTGAGATCAATTATGTTAGGTAGAATGCCTAGAGGGGGATGGGTGGTCCATTGGCCTAGGAACTCCTGCAGATTTTATTTTTTTCTCTCTGTCTGGAATTTTTTTTTTTTTTTTTCTGTCCTCCCTGGCCATCGGACCTTACTTTTATTCTATGTTTATTAGTATTGCCTCATTTTATTTTTTATATTGTCTTTTTTCTCTTTCTTCATCCTGTAAAGCACTTTGAGCTAGATCATTTGTATGAAAATGTACTATATAAATAAATGTTGTTGTTGTTGTTGAAATTACATTTAGTATAAGACCCATGAATCTTTCATATTATCAACTCATTTTATCGTCGTGTCAATAGGCCACACTGCACAGAGATGAATAGCCCATCTACTGATGTTTTATAATTGTTATATAGACCCAGAGAAGCCTTTGTTAAGGTCTTGTTACATAAACGGTAATAATAAGTATTGTTTTACTCAGTCTCTCACAGCCCTTGCTTGAGTGCAATAACACCATATAACACCATATCAATCAAAGTTAAATAAGATGCATTTAAGAAGTCATATTTGCATGCTGCTTTCAATCCATGATCCCTTAATCCATTAAATATCATATTTACTACAATTCTGAATATTACAAACTATTCTAGTGTAAGGTAAAAATTAAAGTCATAATTTGTCAAACAAAAAAAATAATTTAGATTATAGTATTTGTCCAAATTAATACATGTATGTCAAATTGGGAAAAAACAGGTTTGACTTGGGCAATACAAAATTTACACTTTTATGTAATCTATATAACGTTTGGATTTCTATGAAAAACACATGCAGAAACAAAAAGACTGCAAACTCTGCATTGCTACTCACCAAGCTAGAACCTGAAAACACACTAGTGAAGCTGATGGCTAGGAGCCCCGCTATAGTGTTGTTGTCCAAGAAAACCAAAGTAACATTCTGGAATTACCACTTGTCAGTGGTACTCACTTCAGTTGTAATGACGTAGCTTACAGGTAGAAACATTAAACTTGGCTGACACTGACAGCTCTGTTTCAGACTTAAATGATCCATTCCAACTGTATAACAAATTAAATGGTTAGTGGATAGCATCAGCTCTCTGCCTTTACAAACTGACAACAGGTAAATCAATGTGTGGAAATTATTTATTGATTGTAACCCTGTGTTCTGACTAAACTAGTTTTAAGGCAATTTGTTCCATGCCCAAGCAGGTTTGCCCGTATGTAACCCCACAAAGTCCAGTTCGTTTGACTCGTGTGATCGCTCTGTGCCAGACTAACCGCACCGAGCATTGGCCCACTTGAAAGAGGTGGGCCTGAGAACGGTTCAGTAGCATTCAGGAACAGTGTGATCGGTAAACGTGCTTGAAAAGAGACATGATGTCAATGAAGCGACAAGTCAGACAGTACAATTCTTATTTCATTCAAAACCATCTGAGTTAAAAAAAACAGGTTTTTATTCTCACACTACAGATGGATGTGAATTGTAGTTGGCAAGAAAAGCTGCAAATTCCTCCTTTAACATCATTTGTGTCCGTAAAGATCTTCTTGTAAATAAAGTACGATAAACAGTAAAACTCTGCGCTGCACACTCAATAAACCTGTAAGAGGGCAGAGCATTATCCTGCTCTACACAACTCCAAAACAACCACAAAATAAGTAAAATCATTTTGATACGCATGCTGTCACTCCGTGTTTGGATCTTGTTTTGATTTTACACGAAGTTGCATGGTCATAACGAAAGTGTGCCTGGGCCCAGAATGTTACTGCAGTGTGAGTACAGGCCAGGGGTGGAGTAGGGACGGGGGACAAACGTGCTTGGGCATGGTACATTCCTAGTGTGAGTACATCCTAAAATGTAGACTTAAGGGTCTGTGTTACTACATCTCCATCTTTATGCAAGAACATTTAAAATGGGAAGACCAAGAGAAATAAAGATGGGCCACAAAACCACACCAAAGTGTGTGACCATGGGAGGCCTTTGTCACATCAGTTTATGAAACCACGGTAACTGGGCTCATCAGCAGAAACGTCCAGACCAGGTAGAATGAGAGGGCTGATCTGACAAAATGATGTGGCTACAGCACTCTGGTCATGATCGTCGCAGAGACAAGAGAACTCATTATATTATTCAGGGGATGTTAAGACAGAAGGATTAGGCAACAGTGGACAACTTTAACAACTTCAGATTCCATGAATTATGGATCACTGATAACACAATTTGGACTCAATATACAGTAGAACTATTTCACTCGTGAAGCATTCATAACACCTATTCCAAAGCACACAACTACAGCCATGTTGGATGCTAACTGGTCTTGGCTTTCAAGGTCAGACAGATGGTACTACATATTGAAACCTTAGTACAAAGGGCTCAAAAAAGCAATAAAAAAGCACTTCACTTACACTTCATATAATATTGCCATGCCTCACCCTTAAATATTCCTAGTGACTTTTATCCCTTATCTACTTGTGGTATCTGCCAGCAACTACAGTACATGGCAATCAACCAAAAGCTATTTTAAGAGTTAATGAAGACTTGTATAACGCTTTGAAGATTCTCCAGGGCTCTGTCATTCAGTCAAGTTTTCCTACTCTTTCATTTTTCCCTTTATGTTGTTACCTCACAATGATAAAACCTGCATACCACATTCAGATCGCCTTTATTTCCATTTGTTTGTTCATCAATGTCTTCACTTTTCTTTTTGCTATATCATTTTACAGACAACTATTTTACTTTTTACCTGCTTTGTCTACGTTTTTGCAATGTCCAGTAGTCTCATTAAAGTGAATCCACTCTTTAAATATTTTGTGGTCCTGCACTCAATTTGACCTTTACAATTTTAAATGGACATTCAATGTGAGGGAAACAGTGAGTGTAGAAAGGTGATAATAATCAGTTGTGAGATAGGATGAGCTTGCACAAGTGTGTTTGCCTGCTGTACTTTACAATGTTGTGCACTGTTGATTATGACAAAACTTTATTTGCCCCCAGGGAGAAATTTGGCAAGACAAAGTCCTCTGGGAAGCGAACCCTGGACACTCTAATGCCAAGCAGCATGATAGCCCTGTGCCAATGCACCGCTGCTGTATATCATATTGTTTTTATCTATACTGTATGTCTTATGGCAAATGGACTGCAGTTCCCCTATCTATTTTTCCATTTCATAGAGTTGGCAGGTTAGCTGAGTGGGTAGACCTGTTACCTCAGATCCAGAAACCTGGGTTTGAGTTCCATGTCCGCAAGCTGTCTGTGTGAACTTTCCTCATTTCTCCTGTGTCAGAGTGGATTTTCCTCCCACATCCTGAAGACGTCTGTGTGACGTGAACTGGAAATTCTGAACTGACTCTCTTTCAACATGCACGTGTAAGTAAGCCCTGGGATAGACAGGCATCCAGTGTTTCTGGGATAGGCTTACCAATCTCTGATTTGGATTAAGCAGATCTGACAGAATGTTGCATTTCTTGCAGATGTGAAAATAAGTGGGAGTAAGAATTAATAAGAATTACAAAATACTCATTATATATTTTGATAAAATCTGAACATGAAATGGTCTTATATTAATATGCAATATCAAAATTAATTAATACATAAATGGGGGTCTGGGGCTGTAGAATGTCACAAACGTTCACACAATTTTGAAAGGAACTTGACATTCTAAGAAATAATGGTCACATCTTCATCATTAGTCTCTGAAATGAGACATGTGCACTCATGCTTATAAACCACGCTTCCTACTCCTGGATATATAAGAGAACTTTCTGAATTACTGTCGGTCAGGTGAAAAAATTGTTCTCGACTTGAGAAGTCAGTAAAAGGCAGACTCGGTTCACTTAGCATGCATTAATTTTTCTGTCAAGCTAAATTCTGACTTACTGCCTTCTAAGCATAATAGGGAAAGAAATGTTTTTCATCCACTGGGGAAGTATTAACCATAAAATGTTGATGTATCAGGTTTTTTAACGTTTTCTAGGAAGTCAATCATATTCCTTTGTTACTGCATCTGACCTCTGGGGAACTAACAAGCCATTCAATGGAGTGCAACAGTGTACAGAAAATGATGGTTTTCCATACCAGGAAAACAGCTGGAGTGAGATTATTTTTGCCATTCACCTGCTCTTGTTCTCAGTGTACTGGAACTAATGGACAACAGCAAATGTGGATGAGCTTGTGGTCCCACTGGTATTCTCTCACTGGTAATCTTCATAAATTCTAATAGAAATTAAAAAAAAAAAACTTGCCTTGTGGTAGGTTTTATTATTGCCTGTCATTTCAAAAAGATAACTTGAGGTCGACATTATAAGAAAAAATACTTTTTTTCTTTTGGTAGATCTACCGTTTCCTTTAAGGGAAGATGCCAACACAAGTTTATTCTGCTTATTCTGAACTCCTGAAGTGCTATTGAGAAACATTTATACCAAATAGGTACTGTATATGAAAAAATGCATTGAATGTAAAATGGTAAATGCCCCAAAGAAGGAAAGAGCAAGGAGCTGAATGGAAAGTAGTTGATTTTTATCATGGCAGAAATAGGCAGATGCCCACACCTAAGTTTATGCAGTTCAGTTACTTGTTAACTTTATCATTTAATACACATGCACAAACTATTGTAAGACATGATGAATTGTGAAATTTCCCTATCTTGGCCCTGTCACCCGTACTGGAGTAAACAGATGGATGACATGAGAGTATAATGGAAACTTGACACTAAATAATAATGAATGTATCAAGTGAGGTAAAAGGATGTAACACATAATTGTCATAGAATTCCATACGGTTGAGTACTAACATTGAAGATATCTGTCCCTTAACCTGACATGTGTACAATTGTGTGTATGTAGTCCACCAACCTTATCAACATTCCAACTTAAAAGATGTGGATAAGGAATTAGTGCAGAAAGAAGACCACCATGGGGCATAGCCCAAATAGATGCAAAAAGGATCCCAAATATTTTGAAACACTGGCTATTGGGAGGTATTCTTCTGTCTATACAGCAAGAGCTGAAATAGATGGAGGGCATTGCATGTGGTTCACAAGGAAATGCCCAATCAACTCCACATTCTGTTTTTTTTCCTTTTGCAGTATAAATATTAGGAGCAGGTTGCCTTAACTTACATCTTTAGCATTCCCAAACCCACTCGCTAACACTGACTTAGGGGTCTACGCACCTGTATACCACCACCACAGCTATTAAGGGAAAGGTCAACCATGCATCTTAAAGACATTGGCTAAATACCCTTATTAGTTTTACAAAGTGCAGTATTTTTTAGAAAAAACCAGTAACAGTTTATTATAATTTGCTGTACTATGTATATGCTAAATATGCACATTTTTGTTTAGTCAGTTCATTTTTATACATAAATTGGAATGCTCACAGTATTGTACCTGCTTACAAGGATAGTACAGGTAAAATAAAGCACCAAATAACAATTGATATACTGTATATGTAAAATATACATACAAAATATGCAAATACATAACAACTTTATATGTGATTAAAATAGTACTGTTGAGCTAGAATGGCAATGAAAAATGTCTTTTTGAACATTTAGGAAGATGTTTTTGTGAAAGGTAAAATATTTTCATGTGATGAGATAAGTGAGGCCCAGCTGCTCAATACAGAACTTCCACTGTATCCTATTAAACTGCTCAGCTGCTTGTTCAGTGCATATGACACACATGAATATGACACTGCATGTCATGTATTAGACTAGATAGCATGTAGTCTGATTGGAGACAGGAACACGCACAATTATACACAGTTCAGACAGACAGACAGACAGACAGACAGATAGAATAGGCACTATATGATAGATAGATAGATAGATAGATAGATAGATAGATAGATAGATAGATAGATAGATAGATAGATAGATAGATAGATAGATAGATATGAATGTAGGCTGCTTTGAGAAATCATCGATTTATGTATGATTAAAGATGTAGGAAAAGAAAAGCAAAGACTAAATAGCATTAAAAACTACAGTCAAAGTGTTTTTTCTGAAAAAATATGATGTGATGATTATTACTAAATTTCTAGGTCAGCCGATGTAAGAAAAAATGCAAGTGAATAGTATAAATGAATTTTTCAGTACATAAAGAACTGGCGACTCTACATGAAGTTTATTATAATTAAAATGAGACAAACTCCTAAGAAAAGAATATTAGTGTGAAACCTTTTTACTGCATACTACAAAGCATAGTACACAATACAAAGTTTTTTCATTTAGTATTAATATAGACACACATCTTTGTAGTGAATACAACAGACATCATACATACACGAAGACATCCACAGGCAATTATAGCTCAAGATGAATAAAATAATTAACTGACTCTGCCATATTTTGTAGCAGTGGTCTCAAATTGAAATCCTTCAGGGCCACAAACAGTGAAATCCTTCACCCCAACCATTGTCATAATTAGAAGCTAATTTGTGCTGTTAATAAAACACTCTGCTTCATTATGTAGTTTGTTAAAGTGCTAATTTAGCTATGATAGACATTTCCAATTTTGCAGATTTTTCTTTGTGAAAACCATCATAGAACTGTCTTTTACTTTATTTTCATTTACTTCATTTATGAAGCAGACTACGGAACTGTTATGTTAGGTCTTTAATCAGGCATACACATGTCAAAAGCTTAATCCAAATTTCAAAACCATGGGCACTATCCGTCATTGTTAATGACATTTAAACCATTAAGGAAAAAATAATTCTTATGGCCAATGAACCACTCCGCTCCACTCCACTCCTCATGCCTCAGTACGTCAAACATGAAGCAATCCAGCATTTCTACAAGAAAGTTCTGCACACATGATACTAACTTAGATCAAACCTAAAAAAGGTTTAATTTAACGTGTGCTTCCCTTGTGCAGTAATATTTCCTTTTCATTTCTAGGACATGATTATGACTGTTCAGCTGTGTGAAAATATAAAAAGTAAATTAAATTCCTGCATTGCACTTTATGAATCAAGTGGAATGGCTATCAAAGTTATTGGACATTTCAGTGTGCTATATTACCATTTCATTAGTACTCTTATCCAAAAATAGCTCTCTGGAATTATATGATTATGAAGACTCTCTGCAAAGACCAAGCTGAAAGAGATGAAATTTAAATGTATGGCCTGTTTCCAGTTTAGGGTAAAACAGACATAAAAACATTTTTGAGTTACTTCCAGATTCAGCTGTAACTCAGTGTCCCGATTTGCAAAAACTATTACACACCGAAAAAATACTTTCCTGTTAAAATCTATCAACATTTATTACTATTGCATTATAAGAGTATTGTAAGAGTGGAGCTAGGAGGAGAGGTATGTCAGAGGAATCGGTTGGACTCTTGGCATGATTGGACTTATTAACGTTCTTCAGAGGTACCATCGAGAGCATTCTGACCAGCTGTATCACTGCCTGGTTTGGGAACTGCAGTGTCTAAAACGGAGAGTGCACACAGCAGAAAAGATCTATGGGACTTCTCTGCCCTGCATTAAAGACATCTTTATATAATGCGTTGCATCTATAAAGTCCACAGCAGTGTTTCTCAATGTGCTGCCAGTGGGTTGCAAGTTGCTATTGTTTATAATGGTACTTGGTCGGCTGCGGTGGGCTGGCACCATGCCCGGGGTTTGTTTCCTGCCTTGCACCCTGTGCTGGCTGGGATTGGCTCCAGCAGACTCCGTGGCCCTGTGTTAGGATATAGCGGGTTGGGTAATGGATGGAAGGATGGGTACTTGGTTGGAGTGGGTCACAAAGACACTGACATGGAAAAAAGTGTGTGGCATCATCAAGAAGGTTGAGGAACACTGGCCTATAGCATTGTAAAGGACCATCACCCCCCATTCCCTTCCCATGTTCTTTTGGTCTCACTTCCATCTAGCAGAAAGTACTGTAGTTTCTGAACCTGTTCTGCTAAGTTCTGCAACAGCTTCTACCTCCTGGCTATCCAGAATGTCAACTCTGAGCTGCCCCCCTGGCCTCAAATCTGCTCCTAGTAACTTGTTTCACTTGTTACTACAGCTGTTTTCTATTATTAGTTGTTGTTATTATTATTATTTTAAATTATCACTATTCATTCACTTACCAATTATTTATTTATCTTTTTATAGTATAGTATAGTTTTCTTTTTTACCTGTCTTGCACTTGTTTTGTGCTTATGTACGTATATGTTGCACCGTGCTCCTGGGGAAAATTATTCCATCCCACTGTATGCTGCGATACTCTGTAGGTATGATACGACAATAAAGCTATTTGACTTGACTTGACTTGGAAGCAAACCCTGTGGAATGAGTGCTTAAATAAAAACCTACTGTAAATTAGCTTAAGATTAAATAACTAAACAAAACAACAAAATAAATCATGAAACAAATAACAAAAAGTAGCCACCTGCCAGATGAATAGACGGAAATAGGTAGACACACAGTTCAGTCCCACCCCTCAGAGATGTCCATCTATGTGCTGCAGTCAGGGGATTAAGTGATTAAGGTAAGTGATTCGTAAACAATAAAAAAAGAACCAAAAATGAAGCAGAGAACACTCCATTGCTAAGGTAGAGTTCACAGAACCTTCTAATCATAAGTGGAAATTTCCAGAACATTCTAGTATTAAGCAGTAGATTTAAGAACATTCTAGTAGTAATGAGGAGGTTCCATTTTACCTTAGCTCTTTTTGACGACAGAGCCTCAGCAGAAACAGAGAAAAAGACGGTGCAAAACCTGTGGTGGCCACCATTACCAGACATTCGTCGAAATCTTAAGCTGGAGGACCTCATCCTTCTTTAATGTCCTTATGGAAAAAAGTAACGAATGGTTTTATTCATTTCTCAGGAAACCAGCAGTACAGTGGACAGATGATCCAATCTTCAACAAATTTGTCAATGGTCGGCTTGCATGATGGTAATGAATGACAAAAGCTAAAAGAGGAATAAGTGGCATTGAAAAGTACAAGGGCATACTGACAAAGGATGACAAACAGAAATAGTTTATTCTTTAACTGGTCACAAACCATCACAAAAGTTTTCCAACTTCATTAAAGAGAGTGATAATGTTGTAGACCTTCAAGTGTGGAATAGTTGTCTGCTATTCCATTCGGATGACATAAAAACTAGGCCTACCCAAAGGAGTTTGTTTGCTATAAATATATAAATGTTTGCTATAAATATGATAAAAAATAAAACTAGCCCTGTGGAGTATTTAAATATGTCAGTTTTTTTTTTTTGGCCCACCTTAATTATGCATAGTGAGGCATAATGCTTAGGTAGATTGCGGCACTCAGATGTCTCTCAACAGGCGTTATTAATCTGTCCTAATATGTTCTATTAAGACATTCCACACACCGTTACCCTACTATCACCAGCCATTACCAGTGACATAAAGCAGGAAGGGTTCACATATTTATGCTCTTGTTGCCAACTACATCTGATGCTGGCTCCCTAGAGACTCTGAAATCGATTAACAAGGTTTGTGAATTCTACAGTAGGTTATATTTACATGTAACCTTATTTCATTTTAAATTTCTCTGCTGTTATTAATTTACTCTCTGAGAAATACACTTTTGTGTTTTCTTTCATAATTAGTACTAAAACAGTGAGGTATCAATCAAAGTACACTTGTTCAGAAGAAGTGTCTTTTTGAGAAATTTAACTGTAACTCAGTTTAACATTACCTTATAACAAAATTCATCCATTTTCCAATATTGATTGGTCCTCCCTGCGTGGAGTTTGCATATTCTCTCCGTGTCTGCGTGGGTTTCCTCCGGGCGCTCCGGTTTCCTCCCACAGTCCAAAGACATGCTGGTTAGGTGGATTGGCGATTCTAAATTGTCCCTAGTGTGTGCTTGGTGTGTGGGTGTGTTTGTGTGTGTCCTGCGGTGGGTTGGCACCCTGCCCGGAATTGGTTCCTGCTTTGTGCCCTGTGTTGGCTGGGATTGGCTCCAGCAGACCCCCGTGACCCTGTGTTCGAATTCAGCGGATTGGAAAATGGATGGATGGATGATTGAAAATTAGTTAAAATATTATTTTGTTAGCATCTTCATTTTCAGTCCACCAGGGTGGAAGGAGTGGGTGGTGGGTACCGCACAAGGTCACTGTCATTTCTATTTGTTATCTGCTGTCCAATGTTACTCTTTTTTGTAAACTTTAATTAACATTTTTAATTTACTGCCCAGTCCCCTTTAAGCCAAAACCTGGCTGCAAGTCATCTTCCGTCTTGTTCTGTTATCTAGCTGTGTTTCTTAATTATAAAAAGAAATTTGGACAGACTGGCCACCTGTCAAGCATACACAACTGATAGCACTGGTCATTAAACAAGACAGTGCTGGGAGGAAGGGGCTCTCCTTCTCAAGCCTCCTGCTGCTGACCAGATGGGGCTTGGACTAGTGGCCATTGGTGAAGGCACTTGGAATATTGTACAGAATATTGTTAGAAAAAAAAAGCGAGTGCATACAGCAGAAGAATGTATGTCTTTACATGGCAAAAGTCTTTCACAAAATGTAGTCCCAATCATCTATTCTACAACAGCTGCCCCTTTTTAATAAGCATTTCTCATGTAACCATAACACAAGGACTGTCATCCAAACATCACAAACTTAAAAATAATCAGAGGGAAAAAGTGTGTAGTTTATCAAAGATTAATGTAAGGTGAATAACTGATGAAAAGCAAAACTTTATTTTTTTAGATTGACCTATGAGTTAATTTCTTTAATTTGAGCTCTTTGTGAATCATGTTGTCCTGCTGAGGACAATTGTTTTTACTGATGTTCTTTTCACAGAAAAGTGTTAAATACTGGCCCCTTCAGGCATCACCCCTTTTTCAAAATTTTTCATTTTTTTTTGTAGGGCTATTAGGAAAAGTAAATCTTGCAGAATTTAGGCATAGATTTGAGATAATTTGAAGCTATTGATATTTATTTGTCATTTGAGGGCATCACCACGGTGCAGTAGTTAGTATTGCTATCTCAAAATGCCAGAGATCGGCTTCACTTATTTACCTAGTCTCCATGAATAAGAACTTCACCACAAGTCTCATGGGGTTTTGCTGCAGTTTCCTCCTTCTTCCCAATTGTGTGCATTTAGGTTAGTTAGTGACTTTACATTGGCCTAATATGGGAAAGGTGTGATCATGTAGAGGAGAGCTAGAGAGAGGTTGGGCGCAAATGCTGATATAACGCGTTGCCGCACCCACCACATGGCAAACCATCCAGATTGGGACCCGAGTGTAGCCATGCAACAGGTGACACCTTAGCACCACACTGGAACAGTGTGAGGCTTTTTATGGTGACTGGAGTGCCAATCCTGCCATCAAACCCCACGTTTTCCCTGCAAGTTGGAGGACCTGATTGCAGGGCTGGATGCACATTAACATCACACCCAGGACGAAGCAATTGCAGGGTAAGGGCCTTGCTTAGGGGCCCAATGAAGTACAGTCAATTCTGGAGTTTACAGGATTCGAACTGTCAACCTTCTGATTACTGGTGGCAGATCCCTAGCGATCATATAAAAATATAACATTTTTAGTTCAATACTGAATTACAATTACACAGAAAAATTATCAGTGTTCATTTAAATAACGCCCATTTTATGTGTGTACTGTATATATGCAATGTTTCCATATATTCCCGTGTTTCCATAGTTACACTTTTAACAGCTACACTATAAGAAGTCTGGTGATTTTTACTGAGCATCTTACAATGTAAGCTTCTTCTTGAAAACTGACTATAAAGTATATATGTACATATGTATTTATAAATGAAAATATATGGAGTATAAAACAACGTTATCTAGAAGGGTACAGGTCACTGGGCCTGTAAAAAACAGTGCATACAGAAAAGGCAAAACTGCAAACCAGAAGGAAATTGTGGTACTGGCCACCAGTTGTCCAGTCTTACACCAGCTGAGCCAGGAATGACCGTTTATTAATGTTGGAGCCCGACAACCCATTAATTCAACTAGAAGTAGACCTGTACGCAGTAAGTGGGCCCTTTGATAGACTGGTGACCTGTCTGGGCAGTTCCTTGTCTGTCACCTGCTGCCAGAATAGGTCCCATTCCTCCAAAACCCAGAAGATGCAATAATGATGGATGAATGCACTTCAGAATGGAAGTGCATCCTAAGAAATCAGTGGCCTGCTAGATTAGAACTGAAGGCAAATGAAGGAAATTTTCTAGTGGGCACACTGATCATATGATATGTAATTTTACCTTAAAGTACAACTTTCAATGTAGTGTTTTTAATATTATATAGCTCAATACATGAAGACTTAAGATTTATAACTCATTTCAGGCAATGGCACCTTATGCCTCAGTATTAGAATAAGACAGCACTGCCTTCACTCATTTCCTCCGCTTCCGTCTTCTTTGGAGCACCTCTGAGCTTTGGGAGCCTCTTTTCCTTTACATGCACTGTACTGTCTCCTGCTTAGTCTCACATATTCTTGCACTTCACTTATTGCCAAGAGACCTGGCATTTTCCATTTCTGATGACAGAAAATTTAAAATTAAAGAAGCAGCATACAACATACAAAAATATATTAAGTACAAACTCATGACTCTGTCCCCATTTCCTCCTGATCGCTTGAGAATATAACAGGAAAGGTTACAGGGTGCAGGTTATGCTTGTGGCAAATGCTTAAACAGTCCCACAAAAGGAATTGCTTCATCGGCTCTACATTAAAAACTATGAATTGATATTTTAAACCATCAACAAGCTGAATTTCACTCAATCATTTCAGAAATTTTGCAAATGACACAACAGTTAAACCTTCTTCTATCCATGCACTTTGTGAACCGCTGCTGCTTGAATGCCTTATTTTTCCTCTTCTTGAGCATATGAAAAACAACGGCATAACCCAAGTATTGGTACAACAATGAACAACTGGCTTTCTCTTGAAAATTATTAAGATTTTTTTTTCAGATAACTGAACAGAGTTAAACACCCACTTTTTGAAGCCACTTAATTCATTTTAGTGTGATGAGGTCCACAGCCAGGCTAACAGGATATGGCACAAGGTAGTGGACAGGGTGCACACTTTTTCAGTGCCAGTTGTGACTTGCCAATCAACCTTAGTCTACAGCAAAACCCAAGACATGAGGAAAGTGTGCAGACTCCTCATAGACAGTGTCTGAGCTGGGATTTGAATCCTGAAGCTGTAAAGAAGCAGCCGCACTAACAACTACAGCAAGCCTGAGGCTAGTTGATCACATTTTCATAATGGTAGATTTTAATGTAGACGATTTTTAAACACAGATTTATTAGCACCCATGTCTGCATGGGTTCTTCTCTGGTTTTTTTTTCAGCCACCCCCACAGTATATACATTATGTTAACTAATGATTTTAGTTAGGCCTCATGTGGGTATGTCTGGGTGGGCCCTGTGATGGACTGGCATCCCATCCAGAATTAATTCCTGCCTTGTTCCCTGGGCTGCTGGGATAGGCTTTGGCCCTTCAAGATGCAGAGCTGGACTAATGAAGTTTGAGATTATTATGTAATGTTATTATGGGTGGGAGTTTATGCCTCCCTAAAGTATGTCAATACTGCAATGCAGAATAAACACCAAAATCATCCTCACCAACCTTTATTAACCATTTCACCTTGAGGCCTCAACTCACCAAACACAAGCAGCTTCTCATGTGTTGAAGGAACTGATAATCTACTCTATATATATAAAATCCTAAACCTAAAAGTGCAACGGTGCCATTTTATGTCACGTTTTTGGTCACACTTTAAATCGGGCTTATTTTAAAACCTACATATATATGTTTGGTATCATTCTTTTCAGAATTTATCGAATGCGATGTTGTTAGATTTTCAGATTCTTATTCCGTTTTTGAAGCGCCGCACAAGATGCAGATCACACGGCACGGCAGCAGCACCAAGCCAGCAGCTGATCAAGCAAAGAGGAGGTTAAAAAAAAAAAAACATTTGTTTCCCATTGTATCACAGTTTAAGAGGGGGTTTCGGAGGAGCAACCGCGTCCTCTTGGAGTGAGTTCAGCCCCCTTCGTCACAACTTGAGCAGCAGAGACGCGAAGTGGCTGGCGAGCAAAGCAAGCAGGGGGGAACCCCTCAGTGTGCTTATAATATGACAGAAATCCCCGGTTAGACAGCTATGTCAGAAGCTTACCGTGCTATTCCACTGTCCCATGGACAATTCAAACCAAGCCATAATTTTCTTTTTTGGTCTCTTCTTTCTTATTTATCACTTAAATCACTTAAACAAGAAATAAACCCATCTCTTCACTCATTTACTCAACCTGCTCAATCCAATTCTGAGGTCACGTGTCAGAGCTCATCCCAACAGTTCGAAAACAATACAAATGGTAGAGCAACGAGTCTGTGGAGAGACTGACCCTGGACTCATCACTCTGAGATGTGCTACAAGTGAGGGTACACACATTTGGCAATATCTCGTATTAGTTTCAATGAGGAAAACTGTGCCACACTTAAAACCATTATTCACACTATACTGTTATGAAACAAGTCAATACTAGAAGCTCCTTTTGGTCTTAATAACATGAAACACCAGAAAAGTGGTGCAATAACTAAAAGGTGCATTAAAGGAAGTACCTAATTTAAAATGTTACCAGTCCAATATTAGCCAAACTGGGAAGTTAAAGAACAATATTTCTTTAGTGTGGAAGGGCAAAAAAAAAATCACTAAATAGAAATGCAAATCTCACCCAATCCATCTCCATTTGATTGTTCTTTGTCTGCTTTCAAAGGCACTCCAAGACCTGGCTGGGACCGTGTTGACATTTCTCTGCCTCCTGACCTCTCCCACTTATACTTCCATTCATCCTCCCCCTCTTCTGCATTAGTGTGTCTGCTCTTCTAGAAACAGAACAGTCATTAAGCAGCTGTCCCAGATGATGTCTCATCCTCCACAGTAGAACACCATGCTGAAGTGCTAACACCTGTGTTTACGGATCTCTTTAATTATTTGCTGTCTCCACACATGGCTCCTCTCTGTTTTAAAGTATTAGTATGGAATCTTTAAATTGGCCCTGTATAAGTGAACACCCCATCTGTGGTTGATTCCTATTCTGCATCCAATTTTGCCAGAAAAGACACTGGCTTCTCTTTGATCATGAACCAGATTAGTTGTTTGGAAAATCAATGGATGGCTGGATAATTATTCTACTCTTTGAAAGCATAATGATTACAGAACATTGAAATCATAGAAGCATCTGATTCTCAGCATCTCAGGTGTGCTACCCATCGTCTTCTACACCCAGTTCAATTTGTATACAAAGAATGGTAACTGCTTATCACCTCAGAAGCTGTCAGTATACAGCAAATTTATTTTAAAACATTATTATTACTATATAGCTTCTCATATCTCAGAAAAATAGTACACTGTTACAGATTAAGCAACTACAAATAGCGCCTTTAAAACTTACTGTATAAGTGATGTCACACATGTGTATCAGAGGACTCCATCACTGCCTCTGATGAGGTATGTAATAACCCGCCAGAACGTGAGGGGAGGCTGCCACTAACACTGTCTTCTTCCTTTTTCCTCACAGTAGTGACAACCCGCTTAGTGAAGGCAAGTCGCTCTGCCACTTCCGGTCCTGCCAATATAAAATCCGGGTGCCCCAGAAGGAAGGCATCACTTTTAGCCTAAGCAAGCCACAGGACAGAGCTCCCTAAAAGCCACACCACCTGAAAAGCATCTTTGAAGCTCCCGTACGTGCGAAGATGCACAATTCATGTTATTTTTCATGCTATTTAATTTCTCCCATCCTTGGATAAATAAAAGGGAAGAACCGACTGTCGTCCCAAAAATGATCTGTTTTGAGTCTGTCATTGTTGCACCCATCTACAATGTCACTCAGTGGTTTTTAGGTTCATTTTTAAAATCCTGATTAATTCATTTCTATCTTCTACCATGTCCCAATGTGTAGTATACTGCATCATCTGGGTTATGAAAATGGTGGCATTGTGGCAGAGTGCTTTAGTGCCCATATTCACATGCATCTGTGTCTTTTACATTTTGAGCAACATACACCATATTTGGCAGGACAGGAAGCATCATTCAAATCCCCAAACATGAATATGGAGTCACCTTCAGGGTACTTTTGGTTTCTACTCATTTTTTCAAGCTACATGAAAAACTATCTGACAGTCCATAGTCTGTATGTTAACACTGCTGAGGTGGATCAGCTTGCTATTTCAGTGTATCCTTAATTACTTAAAGCTCAGCACTACGAAAACAGTGGAAGTGGGTGTAGATTTCAGGAGACACCCAAACCTGTGATTATAAATGGCACCATTATCAGTAAAATGGAATCATTTAAATTCTTGGGCACCCCTATTATAGTCAGCGCTGGTATCAATTAATTTACAAAATACGTTGAACATTTTTCCTTCATCAATTTCAATAGAGAGGGAAGAAACACTGAAAGTGTGTTTACTTCCTTTATTAGATTAGATTAGATTAGATTAGATTAGATTAGATTAGATTAGATTAGATTAGATTAGATTAGATACACTTTACAATGAAGGGTTTAACAGGGCAGCTGGCCTCTTAACTTACAGCATTAAAGTTTATTGGACAACAGAGATAATTATCATTCTAAAAATTGTTTTCCATATAAAATTGAGTCCAGAAGTGAGAATGACATACCATCAGAGAACACATGCATCCAGGTACCCAACTCATCAAGTTATTGATATTCATAAGTCATTAAAACCACCATGACAGATCAATCAAATTCTGTTGTCAAACCTGTTGCCCTTTGCCAGAAATCTTAAAGTCGGGAAAAAGTTTGTCTTTCAACAGGAGAGAGACACAAATAACATTGCCAAAGCAACAACACAATGTCTTGAAATAAAGAAAATTGATGCTCTTGAGTGGTTCAGTCAGAGTTCTGACTTTAATGTGATGAGACCAACACCACTCCCCAACTAACATGGTGCAGCTTAAGCAATTTTACGAGGACAAATGGGAAAATCTTGCTCCATCACATACTGCAAAATTTGCTGTAATGGCTGTGAGAGATGGGTCCACCAACTGCTGTGCCAAGCCACTTTCCCAGTCGCGTCCCAGTTTTTCTCCAAACCATTGTGCCCTGCTGTTTCATTCCTTTCTCTTACTTACCTCACCTGACTAAGCTAAGTGGTCTCTGAGCTCAACACAGGATTACTTCTGGCTTGTGAAGTCGAAAGTATAATTGAATGTCCTGTGACTGTCCCAGCAGAGCTTCTCGAGGTGGCTCATGATGTTATTTCATCCCTGTTACTCTGTTCTCCACCTGTGTTAGACATGGCTACACAGCCACTGTAGTTTCAGACTTGCTGCTCTTCTTATGTCTGGTTTGTATCTGGGGCAGGCAGTCTGGAAGCCAAGGGCTTTCTCAACTTCATAAAGTGTTTGAATAACAAGAACAAAATGTCCAGATTAACAATTTACACACTGCCTTCATCAAAATGTAACATAACATGCTACTGAAGCAAAGAAAAAGATAAGTAACATGAATAGAGTACATATTTTCCATTTGTAAAATTTATTATACCTTTTCCAAATTTTTTTCTTGGTCCCACTTTAAATATTTTAAACACAGTTCACCATTTAACGTTAACCTCTGAAAATGCTTCAGCTCACACTTCAGGTTACTGCCGCACATCATCTACCTGGCAACTCTAAAGCAGTATATACCAGGAAAGGATGATGTCTCCAAGACAGATCAGTCAGGCTTTGAACATCTCACACGATCAGGAATAAACAGGGCACAGGTCAGCTTGTAGGGTCAGAGCACTGTATCAAACATCTGGATATTCAATGAGAATAACTTCATAGCACATGTTTAAAGACTATTCAGGCATTACCCAAAAATGGAATTGACTTCACATTTTAATTAAATAACTTCACACTATTTATTATGTCATTCCTCGGCATTGTCAAAGCAAGCCCACTGTATCCATTAGCACAGCAAGCCCTTGAAGTCTCTTGACACATCCTTCATGTACAAGCACATTTTTAAAGTGTTGAATAATTAACCAGTTTGTATCAGCTGTATGCTACTGCATGTTCATCATATAATTAAGTAAGCAAGTAAAAGCTCAAATGCAAGGGAGTTCCATCCTGCATTAATCCACTGTTCTACAGGCATTTGACATGTTAACAGAATAAAAAATAAAATAGAATAAAAAGCAAAACAAAAACTGAATTTGTAAAGTAAGCAGACTCTTCCACTAGATAATTTACTGATACATGTGCCTGAATTCCCTTCATATAATTTCACCAAAAATGTACCCAAGCATTAAAATAGGATTACAAATACAAGACCATTCCACCTTATAGTGTGGATTAAGTTCTCCTTCAATTCGAAACTACTTAGGATCTCCACCCCTTTGTGCTCTTCTTGAATATCTACATGCACAGGGTGGCACCACGAAAAAGTGACCCACGTCCACCGAGATGACTGCATTACGTGGTGAGGAGAAAAATGATCAAATTTGGTACTCACAGTTACAGAAGATGCTGAAAGTGATCTCCTTGTGCGTCAATACATCTCTGTGCCTGTTTCACCTTGTTCATGTACACTCTTTGCAACATCATGGAATCGATTCTCTGTATCGCATTTTCAATGTTCAACTTCAGTACATTTACAGTCCATGGATTTGTCTCATACACACAGCCCTTTAAATGACCCCACAAGAAAGGTTCTTAAGTCAAGTGATCGTGGTGGCCATAAACCCTTGCTAATAATCCTTTTGTCAGGAAAATGCTCCCAAATAGTAGCCTTAGATATGTGGGAAGTATGGCAGGTCGCACCATCTGTCACCACAAAAGTGGTTTCCAGAGGTCAGACAACAAGGAAACAAGGCATGTGACACTTTTTTGTGGGCCACCCTATAAAATGACTGCATCTACCATCAAGCAAAGCTGGACTGGAGTTGAATGGTGAAAAATCTATAAGTAAAATCATCATAAAATAAGACCCTGAGTTATATGTATGTTCAAAAATACGACACTTCATTTTTTTTTTTTTTTTACATCTTCTTACTTCCTCCAATCTCACACCAGTTTCTCAGACACATTGAATTTTGTTGCAGCAGCGCAATTACCAATTTCTTTCACTATTTTAATGACTTTTAATTTAAAAGAAGCTTCATATTTTCTTCTGATCAAATGCTCCATCGTAGATAAGGGATGCTCTTACGATTAAGGTGTATGAGGGTGGCAGATAAAAAAAAAACACAAAACAGTGCAAACGTCGCTTCGAAATAGTTTGGGTATTACCGTGTAGTCACGTAGGCACAATACATAGAAAAAACAGGCAGTGTGCTCCGTGGTTACTCTCTCTGGGGAGCGTTAGCATATCATAATCTCTTGGACCAATAAAGCGAGTTTTCTGCATTTGACTTATACGACCGACATTAGAAAATACCGGAGATTATACAGTAAAATCAAGGCCCAACTTATCCACAGGAGAACTTAAATGCGAGTATATACGGTATTCACCCATACTTCTACTTTATTGAATAACCTCTCAGAGAGTAGACTTTTTGGGTAAGTCTTATTCATTTTGCACAATGTGATAAAGTAAACTTTGACCACTACTCCTTCCAAAACTGCTCAAGCTGCGCTAGGTTAGTTGGCGAACAGCAGTGGTATTAATTTTCAGGTCTCACCACAGATGTTGGATGGGGTAAAGGTCAGGACTCTATCTGGGCCACTTTACGATTTCAGGTTTTTCATTTTAGGTCACTCCATAGTAGCTCTGGCAGTGTGACTTGGATGACTGTCCCATTGAAAGACAAGCTTCCTTCCACCAGAGGAGAGCAGGATATGTCTGTGTTGTGCAGCATTCATCTTCCAATCAGTCCTGACCAGATTGCATCCCCACAAAACATGAACCTGCTACCACCACATTTTACAATGGGGATGGTGTTAACTGGCTGATGTGCAATATTAGATTTATACCACACATACCACTTAGTGTTTCAGCCAAAAAGTTCCATTTCCGTCTGACTGCATGACTTTCTGCCATATCTTTGCAGTACCTTCGAAATGACAGTTTGCAAATTCTTTGCAGGCAAGGATATTTTTTAAATCAGCCAGAGCTTTCTCCACGACTCTCTTCCATAAATGGCCTTAGGGGTTATTAAGCCACGAACATCCTCTCCAATCACAGTCACTGACTTCTACAACTTAGTCAGGCTGGCAACTGGCATCACAACAGCTTCTTTGGCAAGTGACATTTTTGTCTGCATTTAGACAGGCAGTATGGCTGTAATTTCACATTTTTCCACTTCCATATGATGGACTGAACTGAGCTCCGAGGCGTGTTCAGTGCCTCTGAGATGGTCTCGTAGCCTTCCCCAGACTTGTTCTTCTCTACAATTATACTCCTGACTTGTTCTTTTGTTTTCATTTTGGCCTAATGTGTGGGAAATCTCTACCATACTGTAGGACCATAGTAAGAAAAGGGAGGCTTTACCCTCATAAACCAACTAAGAACAGCTGATGCAGCAATCTCCTACATAGTTAGAGACCAATAAATACGGTAATCCATTAAGGTAATATACAATGCCTAAGTAAAGATCAACTTATACTTACAAAGGGTAGGAACACTTTTTAAATTTTTCCTTTTTAGCAAACTCTTGAAAGTAATTGTCATGATGTCCACTGTTTTGCAGATTAGCAGGAAAAATTATTACTTTAAGTTATTGTAAGTTTAGAATTTGAGACAATAAAATTTGAAAAAAAAGTCACTGCACCTGTTCTACTAAGTATTTAGATGTGCCCGACTATACACTTTGTCCTCAGTTACTTGCAAATTTTGTGCTTTCAATTAGCTCACATGATGGTGATTTGTTTTTGTAAGTAACCTTAGATAATGGTGTATGCAAAATAAGAGATAAATAGTAATAATAATAATAATAATATTCAGCACAATGCAAAACTGTTTTTACAAAGGGAATTCTACAGTAAATGACATAATGTATTTTGCCAGCATCATGTTTTTGTCAACGTGACACAATGTGCAGACTAAACAGCCCTACCAGGGAGCCATGTGAGGTTTCATTAATGTAATATTACTGTAGTAACTTTCAAAGCATTAACAATATGTTGGTAATAAACACAATCTGATGTGTAGTGGCACAGTGATTCAGTGTGGTCTCACAACTCCAGGAGACCATGTATGAATTCCTATGGTGAGCACTGTCTGTGTCAGGTATGAATTTTCTCATTATGTCTATATCCTTTTTTCTTCTGTTGATACTCAGATTCACCTTCCATACCCAAATGAAGTGTTGGCCAGGTCAGGGTAATGTGTGCTTTTTCACTGGTCCAGTTTGGTGTGCTGTGTACCAATACACAATGCTCTGAAATGGACTCAGATGCCTTAAATAATATTGCAACCAATCACTGATTTGCACAGAAGTGTATCAATGTCCATATAAATGTTAGTAAAATATGCATCTATCTATTTCCTTAACCTGTTTCGATTACAAGGAAGAATGGAACCCCACCTTATTTAGACAGAATTCTGGTGAAATGCAGGCATGCTGAATGGGGTGCCAGCCCACTGTAAGGCATATTCACACGCACACCTACATTCGCTTAAACTAGGCCTGCCAGGTTAGTGACAGGCAACAATCTAAAATATATGCGCAAGATAAACAGTACACTAGGAAACCAGAGCGCCTTGAGCTACCCACACATACACGGGGAAACATGCAAACTCCACACAGGAAGCAAATTTTTACTTGTATGTGCTGGTCAACACGCGACACATCAATACTCTCCAGCACCATGATTAATGAGTATAACAACATTCACTCAGACTGTAGTCTTCCATATCTGCAATAACTACTGTGTAAAGGTGTGCTTCTAGAAAGTGGGAAACGTCCAGTTAAAGGCAATAATAGTGTGTGTGTGTGTGTGTGTGTGTATGTGTCATTATGATTCATATAATTCTCTGTCCTCCCTGGCCATCGAACCTTACTCTTATTCTATGTTAATTAGTGTTGTCTTATTTTAATTCTTACTTTGTCTTTTTCTCTCTTTTCTTCATCATGTACAGCATTTTGAGCTACATTATTTGTATGAAAATGTGCTATATAAATAAATGTTGTTGCTGTAGCAACTTTATCAGAGGTGAGTGAGTTAGAAAACATTTCTTTCAAATCCACTGTTTTGGCTAAGTTCACAAAATTGAAGTCAACACAAAAAACACTTTTGAATTTCAGGGATTTGTATTTTTATAATTGTAAAGCACTTTAAGCATATTATTGTTTACTTTTTAAAAATGATATACTTTTTGTAAAACAAAGTTACCATCATGCAATTAACTCATTTATTAGTATGTTAGAAAATTTGTTATATTTTTATATTACTTGTGTTGATACATTTTGTGAATAAAATATACCATTCAAATTCATATTTATTTACCTAATATCTGTAGTAAACTGCTAGTTTTCTTTGCCCGCATTTACCAAGAATTGTAAAATTCATCAAAACAAATATATTATTATAGACTACATGAACTGCATACATGATATGAATATATAAATCAGATCTACCAGATTATGCACAGAATGTCAATACTATATCAATAATCCTATATGCATAAAACTCTTATGTCTTTGATTGTGTCATATGATGGGGGGGTGGAGAGCAATGAGGGGACATCTTTTACTGCCTGTGAGCTACACCCTCAAAGAAAATATCTCAAGAAATCAGAGATACTGAGGGACAATGCAAGCAAATCCACAGGTAAAATGATGCAATGGAGAAAAGACTCCTAAATACTAAAAAACAATCTAAGAATATGTTGTGGTAAAACACATTTGAGTCCATGGTGATGCACGATTTTTAAATGAAAACGGTGTGGTTCAGGCTCAATGGGTGTGTGTGTGTTTGTGCTGCCCTGGGACATTAATCAGAGGATTTGGGCTGATCGCACTTGCACATAAGGGCAAGTTTGTTTACAATTTCCTCATTGACTCTCCTTAGGTCATAATTAGGACATCACAGCCATGGAAGTATAAAGGAGACCCTGATCAAGAAAGAGAGAGAAGGTAAAAGGAACAAGAAAGAAAGACAGAATTTAAAGGAAAAAACTGAAAGAAGAAAACACAAAGAAACACAAAGAGGATTGAGGCAGAGTGGGTGCAAAAGGGCAAACACGCAGCGCTTCAACTGCTCCAAGTTGACTCCCACTCTCATTAAGAGACGGTGGTGAGGATACGAGCCAGGTGTGGAGCGTCCAGCAGAGATCAAATGAGGTGGCAGGAGTGCAAACCAGTTTGGTGGGCGTCTCTGCTGGCTTTGTAGACCTAGTTAGGTGAGCAGCAGAGATGTGGTTTAGATGGAGGCACTTAAGCTCAGTGTTGGTTTAGAAATAGAAGATCCTGACTGTGTTTTAACCTCATCTTTTTAGCCTATTTATTGGATTATTTATTTATTGATTTATAAAATCCACTGAAGACACTTTTTTTCTTGGATTATTTATTGGCTTTATTTATTATAAAAATCTGCACTGCACTTTTGTTTAGAACACTGCGTGTGTCGTCATTGTACAGCTCATCCCAGTTATGTTATCAGTGGTTTCAGTTGCAAGTTGTATTGGACTGCTGGAGCCAAACCGGACCACCACAAATGTGAAGATTGAAAAATAAAGATTAAATATAATGAATTGAGAAGACACAAAAGCCAAGCTCAAGCCAAAGCAACCCCTCTCCTCTTAGAATTCCATGTACACTAAGGGGATAATAAAAATTTAAAGACTACATTAGGCTTTTTACAGCTTTAAACAAGTAAATATGTCCTGAAATTATTTAGCCTTGTATCTCTTCCTTAGCTTCCTTAGCTAAAAATGTGTGAATGACAACTCCTCCAGTTTTCATTGCTCACTGTTTTTCTGTTTCAAAGGCATGGCACAGAGCTCTCTGTTTTGTGTCATGAATGAATATCCGAAATCCTTAGGGTACGGTAATTTTCAATGAAATCATGAACAGTTAGAAATACGCACATCCCAAATGGCGAGAGGAGCTCATGGGAAATAAGAGATTGTTTGAAAGGGGCCGAGCAAAATCAGAGTGGATAAACATGTAGAATGCCAATGCTGAAAGATCAAGAAACAGAAGCTTTCAAAAAAAAAAAAGAAAAAAAAAAGAAAAAAGACAAGAAAAAAAGTTTTAATCCAAAATAACACACTGAATTTGTGAGCCAATTTTTGTTGATTCTTTTTCAAGTTTTGAAAGTGCCTGAACTTCGGCTTCTGAAAGCTATGGGCAGGCAACTTGAAAGGTTATATAAAAAATCTAGACTCTTTGTCCACAAAGAGATGTATAAAAATCATGTACTCTGTTACAAGGATTGTATAGCCCAAACCAAATCTAACTATTACACTCAGTTAATTACTTGTAATACAGGTAACACAGAGTCTTTGTTTTCATTACTTAATAATGTTACACAACCTCCAGACTCTTTACCATCTCACCTTTACTCAACTGCTTTCTGTAATTCTCTTATGTCCTTTTTCAATGAGAAAATCCAGAGGATACATCAGCACCTTGGTCCAGATCCTCTCTGTATTCCTTCTGAACTATACTCACCTATTCACTCTTTTTCTCTTCTTTCCAGCTTCCCACTTCCTCTGAAATCTCAGATCTCATCTGCAAATCTAAGTTATCTACTTGTCAGCTGGACCCCCTGCCTACAGTTCTGGTTAAAGCCTGCCTCCACTCTTTAGTCCCTCTCATTTCTGCCATCATTCCCTCATCTTTTAAAACTGCTTGCTATAAGCCCAATACTGAAAAACCCTGGTGCTGATCCTACTAACTTCAATAATTTTCTCGCTATTTCTAACTTGCCCTTTATCTCCAAAACTCTTGAAAAAACAGTAGCTATCCAACTTCATGCCCACTTATCTCACAATAATCTATATGAAAAGTTCCAGTCTGGTTTTCGCCCTCTTCATAGTACCGAAACAGCACTTGTTAAAATTACCAATGACCTCCTTATGGCTGCTGACTCCGGTCTAATTACTATTCTCATCCTCCTTGATCTGAGTGCGGCCTTTGATACTATTTGTCATACCACTCTCCTTAATAGATTATCTTTGATTGTCATTACCCACACTCCACTTGATTGGTTTAGATCCTACCTCTCAGGCCGCACTCAGTTCATACAGCTTAAAACCTTCACATCCCAACCCACTGCTGTTACTTCTGGTGTGCCCCAGGGCTCTGTCCTGGGGCTACCTCTTTTTATTATTTACCTTCTTCCCCTTGGCAATATTTTTCATAAATATAACATTAATTTTCACTGTTATGCTGATGACACCCAGCTCTACCTTGCTAGTAAACCCACCTCCTCTTTTCCACCACCTTCGCTTATTGACTGCATTGCTGAAATTAAATCCTGGTTCTCTTCGGATTTTCTTAAATTAAACAGTGACAAAACTGAGGTTCTCCTCATAGGTTCAAAAACATCATTATCCAAAACCAATAATCTTTCTCTTATTATTGATAACTCAGTTGTTTCCCCAACACCTCAGGTCAAGAGTCTGGGTGTCATCCTCGACAGTACTCTATCCTTCCAATCTCACATTAATAACATCACCCGGTCTGCTTACTTCCACCTACGTAATATTAATCGCATTCACCTCTCCCTCACTCCTCATACCACTGCCATTCTTGTTCATAGTCTTGTTACTTCTCAGCTGGACTACTGCAAATCACTTCTCTTTGGTCTCCCTAATAAATCTCTTCATAAGCTTCAGTTAGTCCAGAATTCTGCAGCACGCATCATCACTCGAACCCCATCTATTCACCATATTACTCCAGTCTTGCAGCAGCTTCATTGGCTCCCGATTAAGTTTCAAACTGATTTTAAGATTCTGCTATTAACATTTAAGGCCATTCATAACCTCGTCCCTCCATATCTGTCTGACCTTCTTCATGTTGCCATTCTCTCCCGTAACCTTACATCCTCTTCCTCCATCCATCTGACTGTCCCTCTCACCCGTCTAACCACCATGGGGAGCAGAGCATTCAGCCGTTCTGCTCCCAAGCTCTGGAATTCCTTACCTACCGAGCTTAGAAATATCAAATCATACTCATCCTTCAAAAGTAAACTTAAAATGCATCTGTTTAAAATGGCTTTTTCTTTATGATTGCAGTGGTTTTGTTTGGTTTTAATTTTTTTAGATTTTCTGATGTTTTAAGTTGTTTATAATTGTGTCTTTTATGTATTTATTTATTGTTTGTTCGGTGTCCTTGAGTTCTCAGAAAGGCGCCTTGTATAAATAAAATGTATTATTATTATTATTATTATTACCTTTTGTATTACATGATGGCAACTGGCCCCTGCAACCGGACCATACAAATAAGAAGGCATACAAAATGTAGACTCCCCAAAAATTTAACTGAGGGCAAAAAACAGATATCTGTCTTGGTTATCTCTACCCATTTAATATATCCTCCTTGCACCCTTTGTCTGTGGAATGGTTTAAAACTAGAACAGGAGGAACAAAAATGTATTGATAGAAGCAGTACTCATACTTGATCTAGCGGAAGGACTCCATATGAGCTGTCTTCTACAACTCCCCAGGGCAAATACATTTTTTCCCCAAAAACATAGCATTTCTTTGCCCAAACCCATGGCAAACGCAGCACTCAGAGTAAAAGCATATCCTAGATGTAATGTCAAATCACTGTAAAGAACTTCACAAATTAATGAGTGATGGCACAATAACACTTGTAAATGAAGCTGCATCATTGACCACACATGAGATTACTGGATCCAGTTATTCATCACCAGTTAATTTCACAGTCCAAAACACCCACCCTCACTTTCACCATGCCTTATAAATGTACAGTCAGTAATTAGATTCATTTTGTGAAGTCCTTCCTTTGGTTAGTCATTCTTAGGTACCTGCCAATACACTCTATTGTACTTAAAAAGTAGCAATGCATTAGCAGAATAATTGCTAAGAGACCAGTCTAATTTAAGATACTGGTAAGACATATCAAAGTTTCTTCCAAGTAGCAGATGTAATCCTCCATCCGAACCCCCACAAAATTCAAGCAAATCTCTCAAATGTGTAATTGTTGCTCATATTAGTACAAAACGTTTCACTCTATTTCTATTTGAATTTCATATTCTTCACTACTGAATAACAGTTCAGTTATAGAAATAAAATATGTTAAGAAAGGGACAGTTCACCTCTTCCTAAGGCTGCAGAGGAAACAAAGTTGTGTTTCCAGTTTAGGGCTTCAGTGAGTATACTGATTCGGTATACTTGAAATTGAAGCAAAAATTTAATAGAATTAAAATGCAACTGTGTTTCATTTACTGAGCATTGTTAATGTTTTGCTCGGATGTCCACTTACTATGCTCTATAAAGAAAAGATTTGTTTTCATAAACTTTACAGCACTGATAAACTTTTTGCTTGTGAAAAAAACACAAGTACACATTGTTTCAGGGTTAATTGGGGGGCTTGGCTGATCGCGCACTCAGTTGTTTCATTCACACTTCAGAGGAAGCAGAGTGCCACACCGGCACCCAGTCAGGCACGGTGGAGAGGAGTACAGGGAGACACAAAGGACGAACAGAAAGAGCGAGACAGAGGTTAATGGAATGGGAAGATAGGCAGGAAAAGAATCATTTGGTACAATACATGAAGGGAAGCGGATGGACGGAAAAGTGAGCCCCAGGTGAGGAGCGTCTGGCCAGATGCTCAAGGGAAGGGGCAAAGCGGCCGCTCCTGCTGAGCATTTTTGGAGCAGGAGCAACCAAGTTCTCTGGAGGCTCCCATGGAAGCCAGATGGACTGCAGCAAGAGAGTGAGCAAAGAGCAAAGCTCAGCATGGCACCCTGTGAATGCTGATGGACAGGCAACAGCGGCCAAGTTGGACTAAAGGATTGACTGTGCCTGCTGGTGGACGTCTCCTTGTGCTGTGGAATCCGAAAAGGGTAAGCTGGGGAGACATCGGTTTTAGAAGGAAGTACCAGGGCTCTTCATTTTTATAACAGGATGTTTGCCCTTAACTTTAACCTTGTTTCTATGGAATATATTTAATTGTATTTCTAACCTCCACATTCACTTGATTTTATTGGATTATTACTAGATTGTGTGAAGACATTGCACTGCAATGATGAACACTGTTTGGTTTTAAATAAAAGCATTCTACACTTTTTACACCAACATGTTGCTGGATGTATGTGTATTTGTCCGGCTCATCTCAGTCTATGACTATCAGTGGCTGTGGGTTGAAGTTGAGCTGGAAGAACTAAGGAGTATGGTGCTAACCCAATCCGTCATAATAGCACAAGAGTGGACTCACATTTATTTGGTTTTAAACAATACAAACAAAAGAAAAAAAAATTACCTCAATATATGACTACATCATGATCATGAAGGGAGGAAATAATGAAGGAAGGAACAAATGAATGAACAAAGAAGGGTAAATAGTTATTGGATTATGTAAAATATTTTTATCATTACCTTCATCATTACAATACAGAAATCACCCACAGGAGTGTATTTATTATATCCAGTTGTCTTGTTCAAAATTCACAAATTATTACCAAACTCGACTGTAAAATGAGTTTCAAAGCATGTGTTCTGTCAGAATGAGTAATATTAGCCAGGCCACTAGAACAAATAAAATCAGACCTAGAGATGTACTTGTTTGTCAAAAACAGCCATAGTCAAAACCAAGAAATTGTCAAAAATCAAAATTGAAAGGCAGATGTAGAGAAATTGAAGTGTTAACCAAAATTCACAAACTAAGAAAAATTCTTTAAGCATTTATCCACAATCTTAGAAAATAGCAAGCTATGCTGCACCAGTTTATATACATTAAATAAGATGACAACAAAGCAGGACTCCCAGGACCTGCCTCTTAAGAGGTACATCATGGGAAAATGTTTTTAAAATGGAAACAACCACAAAAAAAGACACAGTGTAATATTCAAAGCCAAAATTCAAAATAAATGAGCTTCCCAAATAACAAAAATTCTATGAATCTATTGAGCACCTCATTTTTTCCCTACTACTACAGTGCTTTCTGGGGTACAGTCTTTATGTGTACATTTTTATTTCTCTTCTGTTTATGGTTAGGACATTTCTCCCGTCAATGTTTTTTCAATGCCCCACTTCATTTTTCAATACTTTCCCTTCCATTCTCCTCTTTCTCATCCCCTTCTGTCCTGCCATTCCCTTACTCTTATTCTTCTTCCCAATTTCCTCCTTAACCCTTTACACAACTTTTTGTCTGGAGGACATCAGACAAATATTAGGTTTTAGATGAAAACTTGCAATATAATCACAGAAGTACATATTCAAAATTAACTATATACGCCATGGAATGGTTTCACTTAATCATGATTTATATGCGAACTTACTAGAACTGCTCCTATAAATAACAGAGAAAAGAATAACAAAAAATTTGGATGTGAGTGTCAGTAGGCTTTATGCCCTAGGAACCAAGTTACCCGAAATATTCTATAACATTTCAGTAATTAACCGTTCTGATGCTGATCTTTCTGATCATAAAATAGGTCATTACGATAGCAATTGACGAGAAGAATTCAGAATTAATTACAGAATTACTGTATTTGAGAGTTTCTCTGGAGTGCCTCTTTCTCTTGCACGATTTTGCTCAAAAACTAATCAGCACGTTGCCATCTCATAACAGGCATAAGTTTCAAGTTTGGTAGTTTTCTGTCCAGCCATTTTAGCTCTACACCATCCTCAAGAAACTGTGACACACAGACCCACACACACACACACACACACACACACACACACACACACACACACACTCATCATCAAGATATCGATGTTTTCGGTACCATGGGAATCTAAAACATCGAGATCCATCAAAAACCAAAGACTGAAATTTTTGACAAGTCTAAAGCTTTCACTCCTGCTCATAGACAATAAGTTATGGTGAGGGAGGGCGCAAAGCAAAAAAGGAAAAAATTAACTTTGCCATTTAGTAACATAAAGTGTCATTTAAGTACATATCCTTTTTCTTTTAATTTTCATGTCTTCTTTGTTTTTCTTCCTGGTTTCTTTTTCAATTTCTTCAATCACGTCACTTATTTCTTTTTTATCTCTCTATCTCCTCCCTCCCTTTGTACTAGTGTATAATATATAACAGGTCAATTTGATTTACAAACAAATGAATCAATTTAAACTTAAAGACAGATAAGAGAGGCCCAATTTTCTTCATTGTACATTGCCTTGTTGTTAATATAGATCATCATTCTATTTATAGCAATATATTACATATTTTTCAATATTTAATGTGTTCTTAAATGTCCTATTTAAGGGTGCTATGATTACAGAGTTTATTGTAGTATGGAGCAATTTTGGCATATCACTTTTGTTTAAAACTTAGCATTATTCGTTTTTACTGATCTTTTGGTGGAATCATTAAAGCGTCATTTTGGATTTAGGGTATTAACTGCAGAACTCTGTTCACATGAACAAGACTTGTGGTGGCATTTAGTCTGACATCACTATTACTGTAGCTATTTAAGACATTGCTGCATAAACATCAAATTTTGGATTAAAAATACACAAATCTCCATGTGAGTAAGTTTCTTTTTGACCCCCACATTTTGCCTTAGACATGCAATCTTTATTCTTTTCTAGTTTGGGTTTCTTGTTTTTTGACCACCCTTTTATCTTGCAATTTAAGATTTTTCCCATTCTATTAAATAAGATCTGTGTTTTAAGGTGACTTTTTTGATCTGCTCACAACAAAGGGGATTGTTTTATTTGTAATTGTAAAAATAATTAGAATAAATGTAGGATTTGAGAGTGGATTGGTAACCAAATGAAAAGCATAGGTGAAGAAGGATAGAGTAACCAATGGATAAAGAATTTTTTAATGACTTCATTCAAAAAACAATAAGTAGGCAGGCAAAGCCAAAAGTCGTGACTGGTCTTCATCCTTGCTTCTTGTCTGTTTGCATTTGTTTATCAAAAATGTTGCTATTAAATCTACATAAGTCGTCTAGCAATTGAGAGAATACTTACTCTACCATGCTCATTTGATTAGTTAATACCCAAGTTGTTACACTGTCTCTTCTACATACTTTTTAAAAATACTCGATAGATTTCTTCTCGTTTCCCTTTGAGTGAAGAAGTGCTGCCTGCTTTCTGCTTGACTGCACTTCCCCTTAATTTCTAGCAGTGCCCTTGACATTGTGATTCACTAGTTAACTGAAAGCATTCTGCTGGATTAACTTCATCAATGCCTTTGAGGATTTTGAACATCTGGATTAACTCCTTGAGCAGCCATCTCTGCTGAAGACTAAAGAGATTTAATTCCCTTAACTTCTCAGAGCAGGACATGTCCTAGCGTTCACAGTTGCACACCGTTGCTCTTTTTTTTTACAGTTATTAAAATGCAAAAGAATTTTTTGTAGCATGCACACAAAAATGCACATTAAAAATAGACTAGTGCCTTGAAGAATTGAACCCATAATCAATTGTACATTTGACAGCTTTGACAATCTAACCTAGTATCTTTTTTGCCTTTTAAGTTGTTGCTTTGAATTTCCTTTAGGATGACAATGATGTGATCTGAGTCACTAGCATGTATTTACTGTATGATCAATATTATTTTTGCCTGCATCTAGCACCATGCTCTTATCTATATTATGAACTGCATTGTTCAGGTTTTGTCCCAGTTTTAAAGGATGCTCAATTCTTTCTGAATTACTTGTTCTTGTGAGGATCTATGTTTCGGATTAATTTTTTTGTCTGCTATTTCTTGCTCTGTAATTTTTTATGCATATTTAACATTGTTAAAAATTAATGGTACTCTTCAAGGGTGTTATTTTAAAACATTTGTGGACTGGATGCTATGCAACTGCTAAGCAGCACAACCAGGAGTTATGAGAAGTCTTACATCATTACAGGACATGATGGTATAAAAGTCAGTGTTGTGAGCATCCTGGATGTCTAAGATTGTTTATATTCTGTAAAAATGACTTTATGGTGCTTATTTCAACGACTGAATTAGAGTTAATGACTCTCTAAGCGACTTTAAGGGTGTACTCACTGATTACATTTTGGATTTGGTACTCAATTTATTGGCTTCCCAGACCTCTGCCTACCCTCTTTCATTAATCTTTGTTATTTTCCATGCCCTGGTCTTTGATTTTTATTACTCTTGGTTTTGCAGATGAGCACAAAATCCTGGACTGAAAAATATGTGGGATACCAAGGAGAGGACATTTGATTTCCAGAAATCAAATCAATACATTTAGAACAAAAAAAAGAGAAAACAAACTTTAGAAACTTACCTCTGACCTCTTTAATACGTATTATGAAATAGTTTCTCAGGCTTCAAAATTACAAAGAACGAGGGAGGAAAATGGGGTGTGTAATATAAATAATCTAGTTATAATCTATTCTCGCTGAGCCAGACATCTATATACCGTACATAAAAGTCAATTTATGTGTGTGTGTGTGTGTGTATGTATGTTCCAGCATCACTTCTGAACGGCTGGAGCGATTTTCATGAAACTTGTTACATGCTTCTCATTGGTCGACTAAAAATACTGTAAAGTGAAATCAACCCTAACACATCCCTTTCTGGGTAGGGTGGGGGGGTGATCTTGTATGCATGTCTTGTATGCATGTTATCATCCAGTTGACACTCAGAACAACCACTACAGGGCGAACTGGAGGTGACTGTCAGCATTCTTTATGTTTGAGCACCACCGCACCCCTGTTGCTTTTCAAATTAAATAGAGTTGGCCGGTTCCGAGCGTCAACTGGATGATAACACACATACAAGACCGCAAGACAAGCACATTAGTGAGTCTTCATTGTTTGTTAATTTATTTTTAAAGTTTTTTTTTTTCCAATTATATTTTTCTCAAACAATTAAAAAAAAAAATTTATTTTCCTCCCGATTCCTTCAGCTTGTATAATATATACGTCCAGAGACAATCATGTGTGAATTTTGCTTAAAACTGGGTTGGAACAAGTAGACTGAAACCATACTGTCATTCAAAGACATCGATGAACTAGTGGTAAAAGTGAATGATATGTTGTCGCAGGTAGTACTGTGCGTGCTGTTAGCTGTTGAGTTAGAACGACAGTGTCAAATTCGATGTAAGGTTGAAAAAATTGGCAGATATGATTGTGAAACTATGAATTGCAAAATATGCAATCGAAGTAGACCATCTGTCACACCCTGTCAAAAGGATGTGAAAAGGACTGTTGTTAATAGAGTTGATAACAAAGGGCCACACGAGATGCAGATTTCAGTACAGTACTCAAAACACCCAATTCAACAAATCTGCTTAAAGACGCTAATAAAGGACAGACAATCTGTACAACACCCACCTTTTGATTGCACATCTAGACAAATAACTAAAGTAAGTTAACATTACTAATTGGAAATGCAAGCATGCCCTTTCAGAACGTAGCCACAGTGTTTTACCACATAGTATTTGCACAGACCACAATGCTTATCTAAACTCTGTTTGCTGTTGTTATGTCATATGGTGATGCAATAGGCAAAATAACAGAAAGAAATCATAGCAGACAGAGACACTTCTCAAAACACGTGGAGCCAAAAAGCCACAGTGGTCTACTTGTGTGTGTCTCTTCTGTTGCTGCGCTCAGTGCAACGTACAAATTAATCATTAAGTTTCAGTTGTCTTATGCTACTGAGCTAATGAAATGACAACAGCAATTTTAAGTTTTTATTTTCTCTAAGCATCAAGTCTTCTATTCAGTTTTATTTGCGCTGTCACTAAAACCCTGGTTGTTTAAATTGCAAGGATTGGAGGAATGTTTTAGGAAGAAGCCCTGTGAGGATTTTGCCGCTATTCACTACAAAAGATTTAATGAGTTGTCCCCAGACATGTATTCTCATTTGAAAATCACATCTGGCCCCGCGAGACACGTTGCAATCAACCATATGAGGCAGGGGTTATGTTGGTACAAAAAGAAGATAAAACCTTAATACACTCACCTTCTGTTTGGGTTGGGAAGAAGGAATTTAGCAATTAAACTTTTTCAAAAAATGTATTAATGATATCCACTGAGATAAACCATAAAGATGCCCTGGCTTTAACTGACTCTGAAGCTCGAGAGAACTTCATTAGTACTTATTTGTTATGTGTTCTGAATATTTCCTTGATACTCCCAAAGTTAAAAACAAGTCTTATCCATACCGTAGACAGTATTTCACTTGGTTTGGGTGTACTCGAATATATCATCGTATTAATTTCAGTTAAAATAGGAACCTTTCAGGACTTTCTTTGTTATTGATTCCCCTCTATCCCAAATAAGTTTAGGCTTTCCAAGGCTCCAAAATTACAACTCCATAATCAAGTGGGCAATTAAAAGATATAATTAGCTGCAGTTCCTTTTGTAAGGCTAATGGCTGTAAGAATGTTCCTTAAGCCAGTTTTCAAGCTTCAGAATTAATCTTTCGATTATAGTAAATTATGTTGCAATGCTTTGTTTTTGTCTGTAATCTATTCAGAAATACCTAATAGCTCAATAGTCAAGCTAGTTGTAGTGAACATCAAAAATGAGACCTAGATGCTCTGGCAACTTAATGATCCTTCCCTTTATTTAAATCTCTAAATAAAAGTCATTTGTTTCAGAAAATATCCATGAGCTTGAATGTCAGGCCTACTTTGTTGCCATCCTATATAAAAAATGTGTGATCATTTCATATATCATGACACCAGTGGTCTTTATCACAGACATTTTCTGCAGGTTTAACTCTTCATTTAATAAACAATCAGCATCACTCATTTTGTTGAATAAATAAACATTTTTGTCTTGTTTGGATAAGAACAAAAAGACAGTTTATAAACAACAGAAGATCATTAAGTCTACAAAGCTTTTCTGCTTTTTAAATGTTGTTAGGGGCTCAGATTTAAATACAAATTGGCAGCTTTTTCCTCAATGCATACAATAAAACCTCTTCTTAAGTAGGCCTCATGTCAATCCCTTATCTCAGTTATGCCATCTGCTTATCATTTTCTAGCAACAATAATTACTCAGTTATAGAGTCTAATTCCAATCACAATCAAGCAGTCTTTTTATAGTAAATGAGTAATCTTTTGTTGTTATTCCTTGTTCGAAGACTTTAAAGCCTTCTTGATTTTCCCTTTGTTTTATCTCCATTTTTATCATTCCCTTTCAACAATCGTCTCACCCCCCCATCCATTTTTTCTGGTCTTAATCTAAAACATTTTACATGCTTTGAACATTTGCCCATTTGGTATTGTGGCCTTTATTTATCCCACCATGTCTCTGTGTCCTGCTGCTGTCTGGTGCCCACTTTGAAATCCATTTTTTCACTACTGCGATAAACGAGAACATCTCTTCATGCAAAAACAGCATGTTACTGGTAGTTCTATTGATTTTCTTTCTCCAGTGGCAAAGGTAATAACAAAAACACCGAAATCAGAATAGTGAGACAAATAAGGGTCGACGGATCAGATAAAACCAAAAAATCGTAGTCAAGGAAGCAAAGAATTAATATCACAAGTACTAACCTAGACAATCCACTATAATTCCTTTGAAAATAGAAAGTAGGTTGTTTGCTTTTTACATAAAGTTTGAATGGTTAGTTTTTGACAGCCTTTACTCTTAAATAATAAGGCATCTGAAACATCAGCAATGGACTTATGAGAAATGACCATGCGGCAATGGAAAAGCATCTCCTGAAACCAAAAGAAATGAAAAAACAGATTGACCTCTTCGACAATGCAACACATAGAATGACATTAACAAAATCAATTAAAAAATTATGTACATATTATCAAAAAGAAAAAAACGTAAACGGAAAATGATCACATTCTGGATGATATATCTAGGTTGACTTTCACCTGTGGCTGGATGACCTTTGGAAGAAAAAGACTGAATGCCAAGAAAGTGAATCTGGAATGGTGAGCTCAGCCAAAGACAGACTAACTAAACTTTGAGTGTTCATCTGAATTTCTGGTGGAAATTCCAAGATTCTGTTACTTGTACCAAGCTAGTAATTAGAGGCAAAGATGCACCTTTAAGATTCTAATGTAGACCTTGTGAGCATGAAAATTACCTTTCAGTCCTCTCTCCATAGATAGATAGATAGATAGATAGATAGATAGATAGATAGATAGATAGATAGATAGATAGATAGATAGATAGATAGATAGATAGATAGATAGATAGATAGATAGATAGATAGATAGATAGATAGATAGATAGATAGATAGATAGATAGATAGATAGATAGATAGATAGTATCCTGTTTTTAGCTCTCCTAAATAATTTTAATCTTCAGAACAAAAAGGTTTCAACATTCAAAACAAAACATTTTAAACTCATTTCGATAAAAGTATGGATAGTATTATGGCTTCATAACAATTTAGAATATCATCATTCAGAATTATTTAGGCAGGAATCAGTTTTTGTCTGATCATCCTCAAGAGACTAAATATAGTCCCCTGTTTGAGCCTTAACAAAAAAGTATTTAAATTAGAAAACTCACATGTATATTACATCGTATAATTATCTCAAAGAAATAGTAAATGAAAGGTCTAATTAGACAAAATTTTTCAGTTGAAGACATAAAACAGTTTCTCAGGTGTGATGCTTGAATGAAAACTTACAGATATAGCAGTCCTAGAGGAAATGAGTTGAATGCCCCTGTGACATTAAGAAAGCATGTCTTGCAAAAATCATTAAATATTTTTCCACTCTGAAATCCACAAGCACCTCAGTACTTTTAATCAAGCATTCCCAGGGAAAAAATCCACACAATTGGCTGGATGTTTAAAACACTTTCCTTGTCTTTTTCTTGTATGGCTCTGAGGCTATAGCAATGACTCTAGTGCTTTTCAAAGAGTGTGTGAGCCAGCGGGATGCATTTCACACACTGAAACACAACGGGCAGACGCAATGTCTACTGCTGTTTCCATGAAAACAATCATATAACACTACACAGCAAAGATGTCATGTCCCTCTGGCAATTATCCTTGAGCCTTTGTAGGCAAGCAGATGTCATGGGGTGCCTTTGGCAGTTATGACACCTGTCAAATATTCACATGCAGGAAGCTGGGATGGTTCAGGTTTTTCAAACATACTGTAACTTACTATTCATATCCTATTCTAGCCCCCTGCACTATTCTTGCCAAACACTTCTTGTCCAGTTATATTCTGTAGCTAATCATGTGTCACTGTTATCACTTGACAGGTGTTAGAGACCACCCCAAAAGACACATAAGATATTGCCAGCTATTGGCCTCTGAAACCCTGAAAACAACCATATGTAATGCCTGCCATGTATAAAATGTTTTCAAAAATGATTTCATTTTGTTCCTCTAAAAGAAACTAATTGGTTATCAATTAGATAAGGCACTGTTCTTTGACCACGGGATTAGTAGTGGGTGATATACTGAAATTATTTTTCTGGTATCGATGCAAAAAATTCATTTTATCAATATGTTAAAAATTTATGGAAAACCCATGAACACAACATGTGCAAATATATGGGTGCAAAAGAAAAGAGGAAATGTGTACTTAAAAAATATGCTACAGTCAGAATAGTATATACAGTACAAATACATTAGAATGTCTGTTTCAGAAATTTACTGGGTCTTTATTTTGCACAAATTGGGTGTTCGTACATTTTTGAGGGTTTTCATAGGCCTGGAATCTTAAACTGCAATCACTTTTTTGCAATTATGTTTACTTTAGTTTTGTAATTTTATTTGGGCCATTTTCACTGCCATTTTGCATGCCACTATTTCATCTTTTCCGTCATTAGGTTGGCTGCCCTCATTGTTAGGGGTGGGTCCTCAGAAGTGGTGACACTTCATCGACAATGCAACGGGTATAAAAGATCATGGAAAGGAGTTTTTCCTATCCAAATTTGTAGATAACAAAACCCTTCTTCAAATGTCCTTTCTGACTCTTTTCTAAACTCTTTTTAAATAGTTTTTCTGCCATTGACTTGTGCTTAGTTGTGAATTTGATTCTCACCTCCCATTTTGCCTTTGGTTATCATATTAATAAACCCCGCTATTTTCTTCAGTTTTTGACTATGTCTTTTTTCCTGGTCATAAAATACTCCTTGCTAGAGTGCCTAGCACAACAATACTGGTTATCTACTAAAATCATCAGAATTTTCAATTATACCACGATATGGATTTTTTGCCATACCACTCACTTCTCTAAGATATGGTTTGTTGGCACCAGATATGGTATGGTTGTATCATCTCGGAAACAACTTCCAACTGCAACATCTTGTTGGGCTTAAAGGGGCTGCTCTTAACTGGTTTAGGTCATATTTAATTGGTAGATACTTTTCAGTGACTTTAAATTCCTATTTTTTGTCTACATCCATCCATCCATTCATCCATTTTCCAACCCGCTGAATCCGAACATAGGGTCACGGGGGTCTGCTGGAGCCAATCCCAGCCAACACAGGGCACAAGGCAGGAACCAATCCCTACAGCTCCTCTTAAATGTGGTGTTCCTCAGGGATCCACTTTGGGTCCTATTTTATTCTCTATATACTGTACCTTCAACCTATTAGAGCTATTTTTAGGAAATTTTACATTTCTTTTCACTGCTATGCTGATGATACACAGGTTTATATTCCTGTCTGCAACTCTGCAATGAATCAACTGCACAACTGTCTTTTTGAACTAAGATCCTGGATGGCTAATAATTTTCTTGATTTCAAAATAAAATGAAGGTGCTTATACTGGGTCCATCAGCTAAAGCCCAAATTGGTCTTGGACTTCTTGGCTCTTTCTCTGTCTTTTGCAAACCTCAAGTCCATAATCTTGGTGTTATCTTTGACAGTAACCTCTCTTTTGAGAAACTGATTAATTCTGTAGTTAAGAGTTGCTTTTTCCAGCTTCATCTTTTAGGTAAGATTAAGCCTTTTTTATCTTCTAGGGATCTTGAGAAAGCTACTCATACTTTTATCTTTTCTCGCCTTGATTACTGCAGCTCGCTGTATTCTGGGATTAGCAAATCCCTGATATCCAGGTTACACTTGGTCCAGAATGCTGTCACTCGCTTTCTGGTTGGAGCAAGAAAGTCTGATTCTGTTTCTCCAATATTAGCTTCTTTACACTGGCTGCCTGTCAGTTTTCAAATTGATTTTAAAATCTTGTTGCTAGTTTTTAAATCTTTACATGGGCTTGCTCCTGCCTATTTATCTGAATTGTGTGCTTTACACCAGCCATCTACAGTGCTTAGATCTTCTGGTCAGTTGTCTCCTGTTGTTCCTCGTACCAAGTGTAAAACTAAGGGGGACAGGGCTTTTACAGCTGCTGCTCCTCGCCTGTGGAACTCTTTACCTCATTACATAAAGGAGTCGTCTACAATTGAACTGTTCAAAACAAGACTAAAGACTCATTTCTACTCATTGCTTTTCATGACCTTCAGTAATGCTGATGGTTTCCTCATTGTGATTGTGTAACCTTACTTCTATTGATTATTTATTTTATTTATGTTCATTTATTTTATTTCTATTTATGTTATTTATGTTAATTGTATGTTTTTTTTCTTCTATTATTGTAAAACTCTTTGGCCACAGCATTCCTATGTTGTTTTAAATGTGCTATATAAATAAATTGACATTGACATTAACATTAACATTGCAAAACCCAGTTACAGACTGAAAGGCCCTATGCTTTATGATGATTTTTAACCACTTGTCATGGTCAATTCTGGTGAACCACTGGAATTGATTCCAAGGTTGGGGACAGTCCCATTTCTGTTACAAAACTCGATCTAGTGATCTCATGTGTCCCTGTGCCTTCAGTACCCCTTGAAGACCTATAGCAGGTCTCACAGGTAGCTCATTTGCGTAAGGGATCATCCATGTGCTGCACTCTAACTAAGAGATGGCAAAGTTCTGGTGTCCTCTCATTTCACTATTACCAATCACCTGAACAAGCAACCTGAGCACAGGTTTTCCAGGTAGTCACTATGTGCTGTTACCTGTGTACAAATAGGCTTTTGTCAGCCCTCCCTGGTCTTGCTCCCTCTATACAAGAAGAGTCAGATATTCCTAGCTCCTGTTCAGTCATCTGTACTATAACACCCTGGAAGAACAACTGTAGGCCTACATGTTCTTCTTGGTCTCTGTTTAATGCCCACTGAAGTGCACCACATCACACTATGTCAAAAGAGTACCATGTATGAAAGAATCCTGCTTTAATTTCTGAGGTAAAGACACTTGAATGCCTTCTACTGCAATGGGAAGGGTGCAGCTCTGTGATGTGTTAATTAAAATAGATCAATACCAGAAACACTAAAAGTTACTGAATGCTGAAGCTTAGGAATGCAGAAAGACTTGGGGGTAACCAGATCTTTATGCAGTTCCACAGGGCAGATCTCAAGACTTGATGAGGATGTTCCTGACTTCAGAAGTTGTTCTGAGATTCTCCTGGAAATGTTCCAAGGGTGAGAGTTAAACATCAGTCTATGCATGTGGCTCATTGAGCTTTGGATTAGGTGTAGTTGGACAAGGGCTCAAACTGGCAGTTGGTTATAATTTGGGTGCTGGTGGCAATATACTGTATTATGGATAGTGCAACCAGTGAGAAATCACTCCGTTCTCTTTCCCCTCTCTGTCTCTCTGTCTTACATATAGTGGTTGACCATGAACCTGGAGCCTCTGAGTCAGAAAGTACTTTCATGCCCAGCTGGGACAAGGCAGAAGAAGACTCTTGATTTCTACACTGTATATCCAATTGTGTCAAAATGTGCAATGGAAAACGTCCTCTCTGCCTCAATGGTCATCACTACAGATAGCAAGTAAATGGGTCAGTAACACCTGGAAAGAAAGGGGTTAATGGGTCTTTGAAGTGAGGCCTAGAGAACTTAGGAGGGTTTTGTCATGTCATGTCATTTTCTAACCTGCTTAATCCAGACCAGGGTCACCTATCCCAGTTAACGAAGTCAGAAACAAACCCTGGACAGGGCACCAGCCCATCACAGGTGGGTTTATTTTGAATAATAAGCCTATAATTCTGATATAGAACTTTATTTTGATATTATTGTTCTGAATGGGGAGGCGTGATGGCGCAGTGGTAGCGCTGCTGCCTCACAGTTAGGAGACCCAGGTTCGCTTCCAGGGTCGTCCCTGCGTGGAGTTTGCATGTTCTCCCCGTGTCTGCATGGGTTTCATCCGGGTGCTCCGGTTTCCTCCCACAGTCCAAAGACATGCAGGTTAGGTGCATTGGCGATCCGAAATTGTCCCTAATGTGTGCTTGGTGTGAGTGCCCTGTGCCCTGCTCGGGATTTGTTTTCTGCCTTGCGCCCTGTGTTGGCTGGGATTGGCTCCAGCAGACCCTCATGACCCAGTAGTTAGGATATAGCGGGTTGGGTAATGGATGGATGTTCTGAATGTTGTTGGCCCACTGAAGTGCTCCATGTCACACTACATCAAAAGAGTACTGTGTATGAAAGAATTCTGCTTTAATTTCCAAGGTAACGACACTGTAATATATTAAATTGTTATTATTGAAGAAATCTGTTTTTCTATAAATCAGTTAATGAACAGTAAAGTTTCCTATTCATGTTTGACCAAAAAAGGCAAAAAGAAAACTGAATGGCCTGCTGTTAATGTAGACCCTAAAACCCAGTGCGACTACAGTGTATATGTATCTCTTTCCCTCTCTGCAGATTATAACCATCAAACACACCGAGCAGAACACACACTGCATCACAGATTAAGTCTACAACAAAGTATAAGACGCTCACTAGGTTAGTAGAGACGTCCCCTGAAGCAAGCCAGATTATAAGAAAGTCAGCAAACACAAGATGAGTCAAAATGAGTCAAAAAAAGAGGAAGCAAGGATTAGAATATGAAAAAGTGTGACGTGATATCCGAGACCATAATTCTGATGCTATTTTGGGAAGCTTGTCAGATTAAAGCCATTCAGTCCTTCACGGCAATTGGTCTCCTTCGTCTTTTATTCTATAGAGTTGCAACTTGAAGCCATACATCTCTTGCGATTATTATGACCAAAATATTAAGTTATGTTTAAAATTAATAAACTTCAAAGAAAGTCTTAATTATGTCTTTGAGACTGCCAACCTTCATTTTCTTATTTGTCTAATTTATTTACTGTAGTTGCAGCCTCTTGAATGTGATACTGCTTGCAGAGAACAAATTTACTAAATTAATGAGCAGGCATCTGAAGACAGCAAGCAGATAAATGTGTTAAATAAAAAAACACAACAAAATACATTTAATTGGATCACCCATTTGAAATATTTTCCTACTAGCACTCAAGAAGGAAATGTAGCATACAAATGAATGAAGTTTAATCCAAAAAGGGGAATTTTAATGGATGGCATAGTGGTTAGCACCGCTACCTGACAAATACAGCATTGCAGTTTAATTCTTATGTCCAGTCATTATCTGTGTGGTCTTGGCATGTTTGCTTTTTGAGTGTGTTGAATTGCACTGGACCAGGTAATCCATTCTCCTGCCCACACTTCTAAAGATTTGCAGGTTCAGGTTGACTGGTGAATCTAAACTGGCCCCGATTTGGGCGAGTGTATATGATGCAATTGACTGGCATCCTGTCCAGTGTTGTTCTCTGCCTTAAATACAGCAGCAATGCTGGAATAACGTCTTATTCAAGATCCCAAAATACAATAAGTGGGATCGAGGATGTGACAAGAGATTAGTAATGACTATGATCA